>NW_027278497.1:0-189033 GCF_030028105.1 Mobula birostris
TAGATGTTTCCATAAGGTTTGCATTGAGGATTTTAGAGTAAAATTGTGATGTATACTTTTAGTTCCAAAGCACATCATGCATTGAGATATCAACTTTTTTGTCTTGAATAGCTGAGTGATATAACAACTGCCAAACATCTCAGGATCATGTGGAGAGTTATATTAAGATGACTCCATAAGGTTTGCAGTCAGTACCTTTGAGTAAAATTGAAATGTATGCTTCATTCAATCCCAAAGCACAGTATGCACTGAGAAATCAACTTTTTTATCTTGAATACCTGAATGATATAACCGGTGTCAAACATCTCAGGATACTGTGGGGAGTTATGTTTAGATGTTTCCATAAGGTTTGCATTGAGGAATTTAATGTAAAATTGAAATATATACTTAAAGTTCCAAAGCACTTCATGCGTTGAGAAATCAACTTTTTTGTCTTGAATACCTGAGTGATATAACAACTATTAAACATCTCAGGATCATGTGGAGAGTTATATTCAGATGACTCCATCAGGTTTGCAGTCAGTACCTTTGAGTAAAATTGAAATGTATGCTTCATTCAATGCCAAAGCACAGTATGCACTGAGAAATCATCCTTTTTATCTTGAATACCTGAGAGATGTAACAGGTGTCAAACAGTTCAGGAACATTTGGGGAGTGATGTTAACATGTTTCCAAAAGGTTTGCATTCAGTACTTCATAGTAAAATTGAAATATATTCTTTTAGTGCCAAATCATTGCATGCTGAGAGAAATCAACTTTTTTGTCTCGAATACCTGAGTGATATAACAAATGTCAAGCATCTCAGGATCATGTGGGGAGTTATGTTTAGATATTTCCATAAGGTTTGCATTGAGGAATTTAGAGTAAAATTGTAATGTATACTTTTAGTTCCAAAGCACATCATGCATTGAGATATCAACTTTTTTGTCTTGAATAGCTGAGTGATATAACAACTGCCAAACATCTCAGGATCATGTGGAGAGTTATATTAAGATGACTCCATAAGGTTTGCAGTCAGTACCTTTGAGTAAAATTGAAATGTATGCTTCATTCAATGCCAAAGCACAGTATGCACTGAGAAATCAACTTTTTTATCTTCAATACCTGAATGATATAACCGGTGTCAAACATCTCAGGATACTGTGGGGAGTTATGTTTAGATGTTTCCATAGGGTTTGCATTGAGGAATTTAGAGTAAAATTGAAATATATACTTAAAGTTCCAAAGCACTTCATGCGTTGAGAAATCAACTTTTTTGTCTTGAATACCTGAGTGATATAACAACTATTAAACATCTCAGGATCATGTGGAGAGTTATATTCAGATGACTCCATAAGGTTTGCAGTCAGTACCTTTGAGTAAAATTGAAATGTATGCTTCATTCAATGCCAAAGCACAGTATGCACTGAGAAATCATCTTTTTTATCTTGAATACCTGAGAGTTGTAACAGGTGTCAAACAGTTCAGGAACATTTGGGGAGTGATATTAACATGTTTCCAAAAGGTTTGCATTCAGTACTTCATAGTAAAATTGAAATATATTCTTTTAGTGCCAAAGCATTGCATGCTGAGAGAAATCAACTTTTTTGTCTCGAATAACTGAGTGATATAACAAATGTCAAACATCTCAGGATCATGTGGGGAGTTATGTTTAGATATTTCCATAAGGTTTGCATTGAGGAATTTAGAGTAAAATTGTAATGTATACTTTTAGTTCCAAAGCACATCATGCATTGAGATATCAACTTTTTTGTCTTGAATAGCTGAGTGATATAACAACTGCCAAACATCTCAGGATCATGTGGAGAGTAATATTAAGATGACTCCATAAGGTTTGCAGTCAGTACCTTTGAGTAAAATTGTAGTGTATACTTCTTTCAATTCCAAAGCGCAGTATGCACTGAGAAATCACTTTTTTTATTTTGAATACCTGAGTGATATAACCGGTGTCAAACATCTCAGGATCATGTGGGGAGTTATGTTTAGATGTTTCCATAAGGTTTGCATTGAGGAATTTAGAGTAAAATTGAAATATATACTTTAAGTTCCAAAGCACTTCATGTGTTGAGAAATCAACTTTTTTGTCTTGAATATCTGAGTGATATAACAACTGTCAAACATCTCAGGATCATGTGGAGAGTTATATTAAGATGACTCCATAAGGTTTGCAGTCAGTACCTTTGAGTAAAATTGAAATGTATGCTTCATTCAATGCCAAAGCACAGTATGCACTGAGAAATCAACTTTTTTATCTTGAATAGCTGAGTGATATAACCGGTGTCAAACATCTCAGGATCACGTGGGGAGTTATGTTTAGATGTTTCCATAATGTTTGCCTTCAGGAATTTAGAGTAAAATTGTAATGTATACTTTTAGTTCCAAAGCACATCATGCATTGAGATATCAACTTTTTTGTCTTGAATAGCTGAGTGATATAACAACTGCCAAACATCTCAGGATCATGTGGAGAGTTATATTAAGATGACTCCATAAGGTTTGCAGTCAGTACCTTTGAGTAAAATTGAAATGTATGCTTCATTCAATGCCAAAGCACAGTATGCACTGAGAAATCAACTTTTTTATCTTGAATACCTGAATGATATAACCGGTGTCAACCATCTCAGGATCATGTGGGGAGTTCTGTTTAGATGTTTCCATAAGGTTTGCATTGAGGATTTTAGAGTAAAATTGAAATATATACTTTAAGTTCCAAAGCACTTCATGTGTTGAGAAATCAACTTTTTTGTCTTGAATACCTGAGTGATATAACAACTGTCAAACATCTCAGGATCATGTGGAGAGTTATATTAAGATGACTCCATAAGGTTTGCAGTCAGTACCTTTGAGTAAAATTGAAATGTATGCTTCATTCAATGCCAAAGCACAGTATGCACTGAGAAATCATCTTTTTTATCTTGAATACCTGAGAGATGTAACAGGTGTCAAACAGTTCAGGAACATTTGGGGAGTGATGTTAACATGTTTCCAAAAGGTTTGCATTCAGTACTTCATAGTAAAATTGAAATATATTCTTTTAGTGCCAAAGCATTGCATGCTGAGAGAAATCAACTTTTTTGTATCGAATACCTGAGTGATATAACAAATGTCAAGCATCTCAGGATCATGTGGGGAGTTATGTTTAGATATTTCCATAAGGTTTGCATTGAGGAATTTAGAGTAAAATTGTAATGTATACTTTTAGTTCCAAAGCACATCATGCATTGAGATATCAACTTTTTTGTCTTGAATAGCTGAGTGATATAACAACTGCCAAACATCTCAGGATCATGTGGAGAGTAATATTAAGATGACTCCATAAGGTTTGCAGTCAGTACCTTTGAGTAAAATTGTAGTCTATACTTCTTTCAATTCCAAAGCGCAGTATGCACTGAGAAACCACTTTTTTTATTTTGAATACCTGAGTGATATAACCGGTGTCAAACATCTCAGGATCATGTGGGGAGTTCTGTTTAGATGTTTCCATAAGGTTTGCATTGAGGATTTTAGAGTAAAATTGTAATGTATACTTTTAGTTCCAAAGCACATCATGCATTGAGATATCAACTTTTTTGTCTTGAATAGCTGAGTGATATAACCGGTGTCAAACATCTCAGGATCATGTGGGGAGTTATGTTTAGATGTTTCCATAAGGTTTGCATTGAGGAATTTAGAGTAAAATTGAAATATATACTTTAAGTTCCAAAGCACTTCATGTGTTGAGAAATCAACTTTTTTGTCTTGAATATCTGAGTGATATAACAACTGTCAAACATCTCAGGATCATGTGGAGAGTTATATTAAGATGACTCCATAAGGTTTGCAGTCAGTACCTTTGAGTAAAATTGAAATGTATGCTTCATTCAATGCCAAAGCACAGTATGCACTGAGAAATCAACTTTTTTATCTTGAATAGCTGAGTGATATAACCGGTGTCAAACATCTCAGGATCACGTGGGGAGTTATGTTTAGATGTTTCCATAATGTTTGCCTTTAGGAATTTAGAGTAAAATTGTAATGTATACTTTTAGTTCCAAAGAACATCATGCATTGAGATATCAACTTTTTTGTCTTGAATAGCTGAGTGATATAACCGGTGTCAAACATCTCAGGATCATGTGGGGAGTTATGTTTAGATGTTTCCATAAGGTTTGCATTGAGGAATTTAGAGTAAAATTGAAATATATACTTTAAGTTCCAAAGCACTTCATGTGTTGAGAAATCAACTTTTTTGTCTTGAATATCTGAGTGATATAACAACTGTCAAACATCTCAGGATCATGTGGAGAGTTATATTAAGATGACTCCATAAGGTTTGCAGTCAGTACCTTTGAGTAAAATTGAAATGTATGCTTCATTCAATGTCAAAGCACAGTATGCACTGAGAAATCAACTTTTTTATCTTGAATAGCTGAGTGATATAACCGGTGTCAAACATCTCAGGATCACGTGGGGAGTTATGTTTAGATGTTTCCATAATGTTTGCCTTCAGGAATTTAGAGTAAAATTGTAATGTATACTTTTAGTTCCAAAGCACATCATGCATTGAGATATCAACTTTTTTGTCTTGAATAGCTGAGTGATATAACAACTGCCAAACATCTCAGGATCATGTGGAGAGTTATATTAAGATGACTCCATAAGGTTTGCAGTCAGTACCTTTGAGTAAAATTGAAATGTATGCTTCATTCAATGCCAAAGCACAGTATGCACTGAGAAATCAACTTTTTTATCTTGAATAGCTGAGTGATATAACCGGTGTCAAACATCTCAGGATCATGTGGGGAGTTATGTTTAGATGTTTCCATAATGTTTGCCTTCAGGAATTTAGAGTAAAATTGTAATGTATACTTTTAGTTCCAAACCACTTCATGCATTGAGATATCAACTTATTTGTCTTGAATAGCAGAGTGATATAACAACTGCCAAACATCTCAGGATCATGTGGAGAGTTATATTAAGAGCCTCCATAAGGTTTGCAGTCAGTACATTTGAGTAAAATTGTAGTGTATACTTCTTTCAATTCCAAAGCGCAGTATGCACTGAGAAATCACTTTTTTTATTTTGAATACCTGAGTGATATAACCGGTGTCAAACATCTCAGGATCATGTGGGGAGTTCTGTTTAGATGTTTCCATAAGGTTTGCATTGAGGATTTTAGAGTAAAATTGAAATATATACTTTAAGTTCCAAAGCACTTCATGTGTTGAGAAATCAACTTTTTTGTCTTGAATACCTGAGTGATATAACAACTGTCAAACATCTCAGGATCATGTGGAGAGTTATATTAAGATGACTCCATAAGGTTTGCAGTCAGTACCTTTGAGTAAAATTGAAATGTATGCTTCATTCAATGCCAAAGCACAGTATGCACTGAGAAATCATCTTTTTTATCTTGAATACCTGAGAGATGTAACAGGTGTCAAACAGTTCAGGAACATTTGGGGAGTGATGTTAACATGTTTCCAAAAGGTTTGCATTCAGTACTTCATAGTAAAATTGAAATATATTCTTTTAGTGCCAAAGCATTGCATGCTGAGAGAAATCAACTTTTTTGTCTCGAATACCTGAGTGATATAACAAATGTCAAGCATCTCAGGATCATGTGGGGAGTTATGTTTAGATATTTCCATAAGGTTTGCATTGAGGAATTTAGAGTAAAATTGTAATCTATACTTTTAGTTCCAAAGCACATCATGCATTGAGATATCAACTTTTTTGTCTTGAATAGCTGAGTGATATAACAACTGCCAAACATCTCAGGATCATGTGGAGAGTTATATTAAGATGACTCCATAAGGTTTGCAGTCAGTACCTTTGAGTAAAATTGAAATGTATGCTTCATTCAATGCCAAAGCACAGTATGCACTGAGAAATCAACTTTTTTATCTTGAATACCTGAATGATATAACCGGTGTCAAACATCTCAGGATACTGTGGGGAGTTATGTTTAGATGTTTCCATAAGGTTTGCATTGAGGAATTTAGAGTAAAATTGAAATATATACTTAAAGTTCCAAAGCACTTCATGCGTTGAGAAATCAACTTTTTTGTCTTGAATACCTGAGTGATATAACAACTATTAAACATCTCAGGATCATGTGGAGAGTTATATTCAGATGACTCCATAAGGTTTGCAGTCAGTACCTTTGAGTAAAATTGAAATGTATGCTTCATTCAATGCCAAAGCACAGTATGCACTGAGAAATCATCTTTTTTATCTTGAATACCTGAGAGTTGTAACAGGTGTCAAACAGTTCAGGAACATTTGGGGAGTGATGTTAACATGTTTCCAAAAGGTTTGCATTCAGTACTTCATAGTAAAATTGAAATATATTCTTTTAGTGCCAAAGCATTGCATGCTGAGAGAAATCAACTGTTTTGTCTCGAATACCTGAGTGATATAACAAATGTCAAACATCTCAGGATCATGTGGGGAGTTATGTTTAGATATTTCCATAAGGTTTGCATTGAGGAATTTAGAGTAAAATTGTAATGTATACTTTTAGTTCCAAAACACATCATGCATTGAGATATCAACTTTTTTGTCTTGAATAGCTGAGTGATATAACAACTGTCAAACATCTCAGGATCATGTGGAGAGTTATATTAAGATGACTCCATAAGGTTTGCAGTCAGTACCTTTGAGTAAAATTGTAGTGTATACTTCTTTCAATTCCAAAGCGCAGTATGCACTGAGAAATCACTTTTTTTATTTTGAATACCTGAGTGATATAACCGGTGTCAAACATCTCAGGATATTGTGGGGAGTTCTGTTTAGATGTTTCCATAAGGTTTGCATTGAGGAATTTAGAGTAAAATTGAAATATATACTTAAAGTTCCAAAGCACTTCATGCGTTGAGAAATCAACTTTTTTATCTTGAATACCTGAGTGATATAACAACTATTAAACATCTCAGGATCATGTGGAGAGTTATATTCAGATGACTCCATAATGTTTGCAGTCAGTACCTTTGAGTAAAATTGAAATGTATGCTTCTTTCAATGCCAAAGCACTGTATGCAAAGAGAAATCAACTTTTTTATCCTGAGTACCTGAGTGATGTAACAGGTGTCAAACATCTCAGAATCATGTGGAGAGTGATGTTAACATCTTTCCATAACGTTGGCATTCAGTACTTCAGAGTAAAATTGAAATATATACTTTTACTGCCAAAGCATTGCATGCACTGAGAAATCAAATTTTTTGTTTTGAATACCTGAGTGATATAACAAATGTCAAACATCTCAGGATCATGTGGGGAGTTATGTTTAGATATTTCCATAAGGTTTGCAGTCAGTACCTTTGAGTAAAATTGAAATGTATGCTTCATTCAATGCCAAATCACAGTATGCACTGAGAAATCAACTTTTTTATCTTGAATACCAGAGTGATATAACCAGAGTCAAACATCTCAGGATCATGCAGGGACTTATGATTAGATGTTTGCATAAGGTTTGCATTGAGGAATTTAGAGTAAAATTGATATATATACTGTTAGTTCCAAACCGCTTCATGCATTGAGAGATCAACTTTTTTGTCTTGAATAGCAGAGTGATATAACAACTGCCAAACATCTCAGGATCATGTGGAGAGTTATATTAAGATGACTCCATAAGGTTTGCAGTCAGTACCTTTGAGTAAAATTGAAATGTATGCTTCATTCAATGCCAAAGCACAGTATGCACTGAGAAATCATCTTTTTTATCTTGAATACCTGAGAGATGTAACAGGTGTCAAACAGTTCAGGAACATTTGGGGAGTGATGTTAACATGTTTCCAAAAGGTTTGCATTCAGTACTTCATAGTAAAATTGAAATATATTCTTTTAGTGCCAAAGCATTGCATGCTGAGAGAAATCAACTTTTTTGTCTCGAATACCTGAGTGATATAACAAATGTCAAGCATCTCAGGATCATGTGGGGAGTTATGTTTAGATATTTCCATAAGGTTTGCATTGAGGAATTTAGAGTAAAATTGTAATGTATACTTTTAGTTCCAAAGCACATCATGCATTGAGATATCAACTTTTTTGTCTTGAATAGCTGAGTGATATAACAACTGCCAAACATCTCAGGATCATGTGGAGAGTTATATTAAGATGACTCCATAAGGTTTGCAGTCAGTACCTTTGAGTAAAATTGAAATGTATGCTTCATTCAATGCCAAAGCACAGTATGCACTGAGAAATCAACTTTTTTATCTTGAATACCTGAATGACATAACCGGTGTCAAACATCTCAGGATACTGTGGGGAGTTATATTTAGATGTTTCCATAGGGTTTGCATTGAGGAATTTAGAGTAAAATTGAAATATATACTTAAAGTTCCAAAGCACTACATGCGTTGAGAAATCAACTTTTTTGTCTTGAATACCTGAGTGATATAACAACTATTAAACATCTCAGGATCATGTGGAGAGTTATATTCAGATGACTCCATAAGGTTTGCAGTCAGTACCTTTGAGTAAAATTGAAATGTATGCTTCATTCAATGCCAAAGCACAGTATGCACTGAGAAATCATCTTTTTTATCTTGAATACCTGAGAGTTGTAACAGGTGTCAAACAGTTCAGGAACATTTGGGGAGTGATGTTAACATGTTTCCAAAAGGTTTGCATTCAGTACTTCATAGTAAAATTGAAATATATTCTTTTAGTGCCAAAGCATTGCATGCTGAGAGAAATCAACTTCTTTGTCTCGAATACCTGAGTGATATAACAAATGTCAAACATCTCAGGATCATGTGGGGAGTTATGTTTAGATATTTCCATAAGGTTTGCATTGAGGAATTTAGAGTAAAATTGTAATGTATACTTTTAGTTCCAATACACATCATGCATTGAGATATCAACTTTTTTGTCTTGAATAGCTGAGTTATATAACAACTGCCAAACATCTCAGGATCATGTGGAGAGTTATATTAAGATGACTCCATAAGGTTTGCAGTCAGTACCTTTGAGTAAAATTGAAATGTATGCTTCATTCAATGCCAAAGCACAGTATGCACTGAGAAATCAACTTTTTTATCTTGAATACCTGAATGATATAACCGGTGTCAAACATCTCAGGATCATGTCGGGAGTTATGTTTAGATGTTTCCATAATGTTTCCCTTCAGGAATTTAGAGTAAAATTGTAATGTATACTTTTAGTTCCAAAGCACATCATGCATTGAGATATCAACTTTTTTGTCTTGAATAGCTGAGTGATATAACAACTGCCAAACATCTCAGGATCATGTGGAGAGTTATATTAAGATGACTCCATAAGGTTTGCAGGCAGTACCTTTGAGTAAAATTGAAATGTATGCTTCATTCAATGCCAAAGCACAGTATGCACTGAGAAATCAACTTTTTTATCTTGAATACCTGAATGATATAACCGGTGTCAAACATCTCAGGATCATGTGGGGAGTTGTGTTTAGATGTTTCCATAAGGTTTGCATTGAGGAATTTGGAGTAAAATTGAAATATATACTTTAAGTTCCAAAGCACTTCATGTGTTGAGAAATCAACTTTTTTGTCTTGAATATCTGAGTGATATAACAACTGTCAAACATCTCAGGATCATGTGGAGAGTTATATTAAGATGACTCCATAAGGTTTGCAGTCAGTACCTTTGAGTAAAATTGAAATGTATGCTTCATTCAATGCCAAAGCACAGTATGCACTGAGAAATCAACTTTTTTATCTTGAATAGCTGAGTGATATAACCGGTGTCAAACATCTCAGGATCACGTGGGGAGTTATGTTTAGATGTTTCCATAATGTTTGCCTTCAGGAATTTAGAGTAAAATTGTAATGTATACTTTTAGTTCCAAACCACTTCATGCATTGAGATATCAACTTTTTTGTCTTGAATAGCAGAGTGATATAACAACTGCCAAACATCTCAGGATCATGTGGAGAGTTATGTTTAGATATTTCCATAAGGTTTGCATTGAGGAATTTAGAGTAAAATTATAATGTATACTTTTAGTTCCAAAACACATCATGCATTGAGATATCAACTTTTTTGTCTTGAATAGCTGAGTGATATAACAACTGTCAAACATCTCAGGATCATGTGGAGAGTTATATTAAGATGACTCCATAAGGTTTGCAGTCAGTACCTTTGAGTAAAATTGTAGTGTATACTTCTTTCAATTCCAAAGCGCAGTATGCACTGAGAAATCACTTTTTTTATTTTGAATACCTGAGTGATATAACCGGTGTCAAACATCTCAGGATATTGTGGGGAGTTCTGTTTAGATGTTTCCATAAGGTTTGCATTGAGGAATTTAGAGTAAAATTGAAATATATACTTAAAGTTCCAAAGCACTTCATGCGTTGAGAAATCAACTTTTTTATCTTGAATACCTGAGTGATATAACAACTATTAAACATCTCAGGATCATGTGGAGAGTTATATTCAGATGACTCCATAATGTTTGCAGTCAGTACCTTTGAGTAAAATTGAAATGTATGCTTCTTTCAATGCCAAAGCACTGTATGCAAAGAGAAATCAACTTTTTTATCCTGAGTACCTGAGTGATGTAACAGGTGTCAAACATCTCAGAATCATGTGGAGAGTGATGTTAACATCTTTCCATAAGGTTGGCATTCAGTACTTCAGAGTAAAATTGAAATATATACTTTTACTGCCAAAGCATTGCATGCACTGAGAAATCAAATTTTTTGTTTTGAATACCTGAGTGATATAACAAATGTCAAACATCTCAGGATCATGTGGGGAGTTATGTTTAGATATTTCCATAAGGTTTGCAGTCAGTACCTTTGAGTAAAATTGAAATGTATGCTTCATTCAATGCCAAATCACAGTATGCACTGAGAAATCAACTTTTTTATCTTGAATACCAGAGTGATATAACCAGAGTCAAACATCTCAGGATCATGCAGGGACTTATGATTAGATGTTTGCATAAGGTTTGCATTGAGGAGTTTAGAGTAAAATTGATATATATACTGTTAGTTCCAAACCGCTTCATGCATTGAGAGATCAACTTTTTTGTCTTGAATAGCAGAGTGATATAACAACTGCCAAACATCTCAGGATCATGTGGAGAGTTATATTAAGATGACTCCATAAGGTTTGCAGTCAGTACCTTTGAGTAAAATTGAAATGTATGCTTCATTCAATGCCAAAGCACAGTATGCACTGAGAAATCATCTTTTTTATCTTGAATACCTGAGAGATGTAACAGGTGTCAAACAGTTCAGGAACATTTGGGGAGTGATGTTAACATGTTTCCAAAAGGTTTGCACTCAGTACTTCATAGTAAAATTGAAATATATTCTTTTAGTGCCAAAGCATTGCATGCTGAGAGAAATCAACTTTTTTGTCTCGAATACCTGAGTGATATAACAAATGTCAAGCATCTCAGGATCATGTGGGGAGTTATGTTTAGATATTTCCATAAGGTTTGCATTGAGGAATTTAGAGTAAAATTGTAATGTATACTTTTAGTTCCAAAGCTCATCATGCATTGAGATATCAACTTTTTTGTCTTCAATAGCTGAGTGATATAACAACTGCCAAACATCTCAGGATCATGTGGAGAGTTATATTAAGATGACTCCATAAGGTTTGCAGTCAGTACCTTTGAGTAAAATTGAAATGTATGCTTCATTCAATGCCAAAGCACAGTATGCACTGAGAAATCAACTTTTTTATCTTGAATACCTGAATGATATAACCGGTGTCAAACATCTCAGGATACTGTGGGGAGTTATATTTAGATGTTTCCATAGGGTTTGCATTGAGGAATTTAGAGTAAAATTGAAATATATACTTAAAGTTCCAAAGCACTTCATGCGTTGAGAAATCAACTTTTTTGTCTTGAATACCTGAGTGATATAACAACTATTAAACATCTCAGGATCATGTGGAGAGTTATATTCAGATGACTCCATAAGGTTTGCAGTCAGTACCTTTGAGTAAAATTGAAATGTATGCTTCATTCAATGCCAAAGCACAGTATGCACTGAGAAATCATCTTTTTTATCTTGAATACCTGAGAGATGTAACAGCTGTCAAACAGTTCAGGAACATTTGGGGAGTGATGTTAACATGTTTCCAAAAGGTTTGCATTCAGTACTTCATAGTAAAATTGAAATATATTCTTTTAGTGCCAAAGCATTGCATGCTGAGAGAAATCAACTTTTTTGTCTCGAATACCTGAGTGATATAACAAATGTCAAGCATCTCAGGATCATGTGGGGAGTTATGTTTAGATATTTCCATAAGGTTTGCTTTGAGGAATTTAGAGTAAAATTGTAATGTATACTTTTAGTTCCAAAGCACATCATGCATTGAGATATCAACTTTTTTGTCTTGAATAGCTGAGTGATATAACAACTGCCAAACCTGTCAGGATCATGTGGAGAGTTATATTAAGATGACTCCATAAGGTTTGCAGTCAGTACCTTTGAGTAAAATTGAAATGTATGCTTCATTCAATGCCGAAGCACAGTATGCACTGAGAAATCAACTTTTTTATCTTGAATACCTGAATGACATAACCGGTGTCAAACATCTCAGGATACTGTGGGGAGTTATGTTTAGATGTTTCCATAGGGTTTGCATTGAGGAATTTAGAGTAAAATTGAAATATATACTTAAAGTTCCAAAGCACTTCATGCGTTGAGTAATCAACTTTTTTGTCTTGAATACCTGAGTGATATAACAACTATTAAACATCTCAGGATCATGTGGAGAGTTATATTCAGATGACTCCATAAGGTTTGCAGTCAGTACCTTTGAGTAAAATTGAAATGTATGCTTCATTCAATGCCAAAGCACAGTATGCACTGAGAAATCATCTTTTTTATCTTGAATACCTGAGAGTTGTAACAGGTGTCAAACAGTTCAGGAACATTTGGGGAGTGATATTAACATGTTTCCAAAAGGTTTGCATTCAGTACTTCATAGTAAAATTGAAATATATTCTTTTAGTGCCAAAGCATTGCATGCTGAGAGAAATCAACTTTTTTGTCTCGAATACCTGAGTGATATAACAAATGTCAAACATCTCAGGATCATGTGGGGAGTTATGTTTAGATATTTCCATAAGGTTTGCATTGAGGAATTTAGAGTAAAATTGTAATGTATACTTTTAGTTCCAAAGCACATCATGCATTGAGATATCAACTTTTTTGTCTTGAATAGCTGAGTGATATAACAACTGCCAAACATCTCAGGATCATGTGGAGAGTTATATTAAGATGACTCCATAAGGTTTGCAGTCAGTACCTTTGAGTAAAATTGAAATGTATGCTTCAATCAATGCCAAAGCACAGTATGCACTGAGAAATCAACTTTTTTATCTTGAATACCTGAATGATATAACCGGTGTCAAACATCTCAGGATCATGTGGGGAGTTATGTTTAGATGTTTCCATAATGTTTGCCTTCAGGAATTTAGAGTAAAATTGTAATGTATACTTTTAGTTCCAAAGCACATCATGCATTGAGATATCAACTTTTTTGTCTTGAATAGCTGAGTGATATAACAACTGCCAAACATCTCAGGATCATGTGGAGAGTTATATTAAGATGACTCCATAAGGTTTGCAGGCAGTACCTTTGAGTAAAATTGAAATGTATGCTTCATTCAATGCCAAAGCACAGTATGCACTGAGAAATCAACTTTTTTATCTTGAATACCTGAATGATATAACCGGTGTCAAACATCTCAGGATCATGTGGGGAGTTGCGTTTAGATGTTTCCATAAGGTTTGCATTGAGGAATTTAGAGTAAAATTGAAATATATACTTTAAGTTCCAAAGCACTTCATGTGTTGAGAAATCAACTTTTTTGTCTTGAATATCTGAGTGATATAACAACTGTCAAACATCTCAGGATCATGTGGAGAGTTATATTAAGATGACTCCATAAGGTTTGCAGTCAGTACCTTTGAGTAAAATTGAAATGTATGCTTCATTCAATGCCAAAGCACAGTATGCACTGAGAAATCAACTTTTTTATCTTGAATAGCTGAGTGATATAACCGGTGTCAAACATCTCAGGATCACGTGGGGAGTTATGTTTAGATGTTTCCATAATGTTTGCCTTCAGGAATTTAGAGTAAAATTGTAATGTATACTTTTAGTTCCAAACCACTTCATGCATTGAGATATCAACTTTTTTGTCTTGAATAGCAGAGTGATATAACAACTGCCAAACATCTCAGGATCATGTGGAGAGTTATGTTTAGATATTTCCATAAGGTTTGCATTGAGGAATTTAGAGTAAAATTGTAATGTATACTTTTAGTTCCAAAACACATCATGCATTGAGATATCAACTTTTTTGTCTTGAATAGCTGAGTGATATAACAACTGTCAAACATCTCAGGATCATGTGGAGAGTTATATTAAGATGACTCCATAAGGTTTGCAGTCAGTACCTTTGAGTAAAATTGTAGTGTATACTTCTTTCAATTCCAAAGCGCAGTATGCACTGAGAAATCACTTTTTTTATTTTGAATACCTGAGTGATATAACCGGTGTCAAACATCTCAGGATATTGTGGGGAGTTCTGTTTAGATGTTTCCATAAGGTTTGCATTGAGGAATTTAGAGTAAAATTGAAATATATACTTAAAGTTCCAAAGCACTTCATGCGTTGAGAAATCAACTTTTTTATCTTGAATACCTGAGTGATATAACAACTATTAAACATCTCAGGATCATGTGGAGAGTTATATTCAGATGACTCCATAATGTTTGCAGTCAGTACCTTTGAGTAAAATTGAAATGTATGCTTCTTTAAATGCCAAAGCACTGTATGCAAAGAGAAATCAACTTTTTTATCCTGAGTACCTGAGTGATGTAACAGGTGTCAAACATCTCAGAATCATGTGGAGAGTGATGTTAACATCTTTCCATAAGGTTGGCATTCAGTACTTCAGAGTAAAATTGAAATATATACTTTTACTGCCAAAGCATTGCATGCACTGAGAAATCAAATTTTTTGTTTTGAATACCTGAGTGATATAACAAATGTCAAACATCTCAGGATCATGTGGGGAGTTATGTTTAGATATTTCCATAAGGTTTGCAGTCAGTACCTTTGAGTAAACTTGAAATGTATGCTTCATTCAATGCCAAATCACAGTATGCACTGAGAAATCAACTTTTTTATCTTGAATACCAGAGTGATATAACCAGAGTCAAACATCTCAGGATCATGCAGGGACTTATGATTAGATGTTTGCATAAGGTTTGCATTGAGGAGTTTAGAGTAAAATTGATATATATACTGTTAGTTCCAAACCGCTTCATGCATTGAGAGATCAACCTTTTTTGTCTTCAATAGCAGAGTGATATAACAACTGCCAAACATCTCAGGATCATGTGGAGAGTTATATTAAGATGACTCCATAAGGTTTGCAGTCAGTACCTTTGAGTAAAATTGAAATGTATGCTTCATTCAATGCCAAAGCACAGTATGCACTGAGAAATCATCTTTTTTATCTTGAATACCTGAGAGATGTAACAGCTGTCAAACAGTTCAGGAACATTTGGGGAGTGATGTTAACATGTTTCCAAAAGGTTTGCATTCAGTACTTCATAGTAAAATTGAAATATATTCTTTTAGTGCCAAAGCATTGCATGCTGAGAGAAATCAACTTTTTTGTCTCGAATACCTGAGTGATATAACAAATGTCAAGCATCTCAGGATCATGTGGGGAGTTATGTTTAGATATTTCCATAAGGTTTGCATTGAGGAATTTAGAGTAAAATTGTAATGTATACTTTTAGTTCCAAAGCACATCATGCATTGAGATATCAACTTTTTTGTCTTCAATAGCTGAGTGATATAACAACTGCCAAACATCTCAGGATCATGTGGAGAGTTATATTAAGATGACTCCATAAGGTTTGCAGTCAGTACCTTTGAGTAAAATTGAAATGTATGCTTCATTCAATGCCAAAGCACAGTATGCACTGAGAAATCAACTTTTTTATCTTGAATACCTGAATGATATAACCGGTGTCAAACATCTCAGGATACTGTGGGGAGTTATATTTAGATGTTTCCATAGGGTTTGCATTGAGGAATTTAGAGTAAAATTGAAATATATACTTAAAGTTCCAAAGCACTTCATGCGTTGAGAAATCAACTTTTTTGTCTTGAATACCTGAGTGATATAACAACTATTAAACATCTCAGGATCATGTGGAGAGTTATATTCAGATAACTCCATAAGGTTTGCAGTCAGTACCTTTGAGTAAAATTGAAATGTATGCTTCATTCAATGCCAAAGCACAGTATGCACTGAGAAATCATCTTTTTTATCTTGAATACCTGAGAGTTGTAACAGGTGTCAAACAGTTCAGGAACATTTGGGGAGTGATATTAACATGTTTCCAAAAGGTTTGCATTCAGTACTTCATAGTAAAATTGAAATATATTCTTTTAGTGCCAAAGCATTGCATGCTGAGAGAAATCAACTTTTTTGTCTCGAATACCTGAGTGATATAACAAATGTCAAACATCTCAGGATCATGTGGGGAGTTATGTTTAGATATTTCCATAAGGTTTGCATTGAGGAATTTAGAGTAAAATTGTAATGTATACTTTTAGTTCCAAAGCACATCATGCATTGAGATATCAACTTTTTTGTCTTGAATAGCTGAGTGATATAACAACTGCCAAACATCTCAGGATCATGTGGAGAGTTATATTAAGATGACTCCATAAGGTTTGCAGTCAGTACCTTTGAGTAAAATTGAAATGTATGCTTCAATCAATGCCAAAGCACAGTATGCACTGAGAAATCAACTTTTTTATCTTGAATACCTGAATGATATAACCGGTGTCAAACATCTCAGGATCATGTGGGGAGTTATGTTTAGATGTTTCCATAAGGTTTGCATTGAGGAATTCAGAGTAAAATTGAAATATATACTTTAAGTTCCAATGCACTTCATGTGTTGAGAAATCAACTTTTTTGTCTTGAATATCTGAGTGATATAACAACTGTCAAACATCTCAGGATCATGTGGACAGTTATATTAAGATGACTCCATAAGGTTTGCAGTCAGTACCTTTGAGTAAAATTGAAATGTATGCTTCATTCAATGCCAAAGCACAGTATGCACTGAGAAATCAACTTTTTTATCTTGAATAGCTGAGTGATATAACCGGTGTCAAACATCTCAGGATCACGTGGGGAGTTATGTTTAGATGTTTCCATAATGTTTGCCTTCAGGAATTTAGAGTAAAATTGTAATGTATACTTTTAGTTCCAAAGCACATCATGCATTGAGATATCAACTTTTTTGTCTTGAATAGCTGAGTGATATAACAACTGCCAAACATCTCAGGATCATGTGGAGAGTTATATTAAGATGACTCCATAAGGTTTGCAGTCAGTACCTTTGAGTAAAATTGAAATGTATGCTTCATTTAATGCCAAAGCACAGTATGCACTGAGAAATCAACTTTTTTATCTTGAATAGCTGAGTGATATAACCGGTGTCAAACATCTCAGGATCACCTGCGGAGTTATGTTTAGATGTTTCCATAATGTTTGCCTTCAGGAATTTAGAGTAAAATTGTAATGTATACTTTTAGTTCCAAACCACTTCATGCATTGAGATATCAACTTTTCTGTCTCGAATAGCAGAGTGATATAACAACTGCCAAACATCTCAGGATCATGTGGAGAGTTATATTAAGAGCCTCCATAAGGTTTGCAGTCAGTACCTTTGAGTAAAATTGTAGTGTATACTTCTTTCAATTCCAAAGCGCAGTATGCACTGAGAAATCACTTTTTTTATTTTGAATACCTGAGTGATATAACCGGTGTCAAACATCTCAGGATCATGTGGGGAGTTCTGTTTAGATGTTTCCATAAGGTTTGCATTGAGGATTTTAGAGTAAAATTGAAATACATACTTTAAGTTCCAAAGCACTTCATGTGTTGAGAAATCAACTTTTTTGTCCTGAATACCTGAGTGATATAACAACTGTCAAACATCTCAGGATCATGTGGAGAGTTATATTAAGATGACTCCATAAGGTTTGCAGTCAGTACCTTTGAGTAAAATTGAAATGTATGCTTCATTCAATGCCAAAGCACAGTATGCACTGAGAAATCATCTTTTTTATCTTGAATACCTGAGAGATGTAACAGGTGTCAAACAGTTCAGGAACATTTGGGGAGTGATGTTAACATGTTTCCAAAAGGTTTGCATTCAGTACTTCATAGTAAAATTGAAATGTATTCTTTTAGTGCCAAAGCATTGCATGCTGAGAGAAATCAACTTTTTTGTCTCGAATACCTGAGTGATATAACAAATGTCAAGCATCTCAGGATCATGTGGGGAGTTATGTTTAGATATTTCCATAAGGTTTGCATTGAGGAATTTAGAGTAAAATTGTAATGTATACTTTTAGTTCCAAAGCACTTCATGTGTTGAGAAATCAACTTTTTTGTCTTGAATATCTGAGTGATATAACAACTGTCAAACATCTCAGGATCATGTGGACAGTTATATTAAGATGACTCCATAAGGTTTGCAGTCAGTACCTTTGAGTAAAATTGCAATGTATGCTTCATTCAATGCCAAAGCACAGTATGCACTGAGAAATCAACTTTTTTATCTTGAATAGCTGAGTGATATAACCGGTGTCAAACATCTCAGGATCACGTGGGGAGTTATGTTTAGATGTTTCCATAATGTTTGCCTTCAGGAATTTAGAGTAAAATTGTAATGTATACTTTTACTTCCAAAGCACATCATGCATTGAGATATCAAATTTTTTGTCTTGAATAGCTGAGTGATATAACAACTGCCAAACATCTCAGGATCATGTGGAGAGTTATATTAAGATGACTCCATAAGGTTTGCAGTCAGTACCTTTGAGTAAAATTGAAATGTATGCTTCATTCAATGCCAAAGCACAGTATGCACTGAGAAATCAACTTTTTTATCTTGAATAGCTGAGTGATATAACCGGTGTCAAACATCTCAGGATCACGTGGGGAGTTATGTTTAGATGTTTCCATAATGTTTGCCTTCAGGAATTTAGAGTAAAATTCTAATGTATACTTTTAGTTCCAAAACACATCATGCATTGAGATATCAACTTTTTTGTCTTGAATAGCAGAGTGATATAACAACTGCCAAACATCTCAGGATCATGTGGAGAGTTATATTAAGAGCCTCCATAAGGTTTGCAGTCAGTACCTTTGAGTAAAATTGTAGTGTATACTTCTTTCAATTCCAATGCGCAGTATGCACTGAGAAATCACTTTTTTTATTTTGAATACCTGAGTGATATAACCGGTGTCAAACATCTCAGGATCATGTGGAGAGTTCTGTTTAGATGTTTCCATAAGGTTTGCATTGAGGAATTTAGAGTAAAATTGAAATATATACTTAAAGTTCCAAAGCACTTCATGCGTTGAGAAATCAACTTTTTTATCTTGAATACCTGAGTGATATAACAACTATTAAACATCTCAGGATCATGTGGAGAGTTATATTCAGATGACTCCATAATGTTTGCAGTCAGTACCTTTGAGTAAAATTGAAATGTATGCTTCTTTCAATGCCAAAGCACTGTATGCAAAGAGAAATCAACTTTTTTATCCTGAGTACCTGAGTGATGTAACAGGTGTCAAACATCTCAGAATCATGTGGAGAGTGATGTTAACATCTCTCCATAAGGTTGGCATTCAGTACTTCAGAGTAAAATTGAAATATATACTTTTACTGCCAAAGCATTGCATGCACTGAGAAATCAAATTTTTTGTTTTGAATACCTGAGTGATATAACAAATGTCAAACATCTCAGGATCATGTGGGGAGTTATGTTTAGATATTTCCATAAGGTTTGCAGTCAGTACCTTTGAGTAAAATTGAAATGTATGCTTCATTCAATGCCAAATCACAGTATGCACTGAGAAATCAACTTTTTTATATTGAATACCAGAGAGATATAACCAGAGTCAAACATCTCAGGATCATGCAGGGACTTATGATTAGATGTTTGCATAAGGTTTGCATTGAGGAATTTAGAGTAAAATTGATATATATACTGTTAGTTCCAAACCGCTTCATGCATTGAGAGATCAACTTTTTTGTCTTGAATAGCAGAGTGATATAGCAACTGCCAAACATCTCAGGATCATGTGGAGAGTTATATTAAGATGACTCCATAAGGTTTGCAGTCAGTACCTTTGAGTAAAATTGAAATGTATGCTTCATTCAATGCCAAAGCACAGTATGCACTGAGAAATCAACTTTTTTATCTTGAATAGCTGAGTGATATAACCGGTGTCAAACATCTCAGGATCACGTGGGGAGTTATGTTTAGATGTTTCCATAATGTTTGCCTTCAGGAATTTAGAGTAAAATTGTAATGTATACTTTTAGTTCCAAAACACATCATGCATTGAGATATCAACTTTTTTGTCTTGAATAGCAGAGTGATATAACAACTGCCAAACATCTCAGGATCATGTGGAGAGTTATATTAAGAGCCTCCATAAGGTTTGCAGTCAGTACCTTTGAGTAAAATTGTAGTGTATACTTCTTTCAATTCCAATGCGCAGTATGCACTGAGAAATCACTTTTTTTATTTTGAATACCTGAGTGATATAACCGGTGTCAAACATCTCAGGATCATGTGGAGAGTTCTGTTTAGATGTTTCCATAAGGTTTGCATTGAGGAATTTAGAGTAAAATTGAATATATACTTAAAGTTCCAAAGCACTTCATGCGTTGAGAAATCAACTTTTTTATCTTGAATACCTGAGTGATATAACAACTATTAAACATCTCAGGATCATGTGGAGAGTTATATTCAGATGACTCCATAATGTTTGCAGTCAGTACCTTTGAGTAAAATTGAAATGTATGCTTCTTTCAATGCCAAAGCACTGTATGCAAAGAGAAATCAACTTTTTTATCCTGAGTACCTGAGTGATGTAACAGGTGTCAAACATCTCAGAATCATGTGGAGAGTGATGTTAACATCTTTCCATAAGGTTGGCATTCAGTACTTCAGAGTAAAATGGAAATATATACTTTTACTGCCAAAGCATTGCATGCACTGAGAAATCAAATTTTTTGTTTTGAATACCTGAGTGATATAACAAATGTCAAACATCTCAGGATCATGTGGGGAGTTATGTTTAGATATTTCCATAAGGTTTGCAGTCAGTACCTTTGAGTAAAATTGAAATGTATGCTTCATTCAATGCCAAATCACAGTATGCACTGAGAAATCAACTTTTTTATCTTGAATACCAGAGTGATATAACCAGAGTCAAACATCTCAGGATCATGCAGGGACTTATGATTAGATGTTTGCATAAGGTTTGCATTGAGGAATTTAGAGTAAAATTGATATATCTACTGTTAGTTCCAAACCGCTTCATGCATTGAGAGATCAACTTTTTTGTCTTGAATAGCAGAGTGATATAACAACTGCCAAACATCTCAGGATCATGTGGAGAGTTATATTAAGATGACTCCATAAGGTTTGCAGTCAGTACCTTTGAGTAAAATTGAAATGTATGCTTCATTCAATGCCAAAGCACAGTATGCACTGAGAAATCATCTTTTTTATCTTGAATACCTGAGTGATGTAACAGCTGTCAAACAGTTCAGGAACATTTGGGGAGTGATGTTAACATGTTTCCAAAAGGTTTGCATTCAGTACTTCATAGTAAAATTGAAATATATTCTTTTAGTGCCAAAGCATTGCATGCTGAGAGAAATCAACTTTTTTGTCTCGAATACCTGAGTGATATAACAAATGTCAAGCATCTCAGGATCATGTGGGGAGTTATGTTTAGATATTTCCATAAGGTTTGCTTTGAGGAATTTAGAGTAAAATTGTAATGTATACTTTTAGTTCCAAAGCACATCATGCATTGAGATATCAACTTTTTTGTCTTGAATAGCTGAGTGATATAACAACTGCCAAACATCTCAGGATCATGTGGAGAGTTATATTAAGATGACTCCATAAGGTTTGCAGTCAGTACCTTTGAGTAAAATTGAAATGTATGCTTCATTCAATGCCAAAGCACAGTATGCACTGAGAAATCAACTTTTTTATCTTGAATACCTGAATGATATAACCGGTGTCAAACATCTCAGGATACTGTGGGGAGTTATGTTTAGATGTTTCCATAGGGTTTGCATTGAGGAATTTAGAGTAAAATTGAAATATATACTTAAAGTTCCAAAGCACTTCATGCGTTGAGTAATCAACTTTTTTGTCTTGAATACCTGAGTGATATAACAACTATTAAACAGCTCAGGATCATGTGGAGAGTTATATTCAGATGACTCCATAAGGTTTGCAGTCAGTACCTTTGAGTAAAATTGAAATGTATGCTTCATTCAATGCCAAAGCACAGTATGCACTGAGAAATCAACTTTTTTATCTTGAATAGCTGAGTGATATAACCGGTGTCAAACATCTCAGGATCACGTGGGGAGTTATGTTTAGATGTTTCCATAATGTTTGCCTTCAGGAATTTAGAGTAAAATTGTAATGTATACTTTTAGTTCCAAAGCACATCATGCATTGAGATATCAACTTTTTTGTCTTGAATAGCTGAGTGATATAACAACTGCCAAACATCTCAGGATCATGTGGAGAGTTATATTAAGATGACTCCATAAGGTTTGCAGTCAGTACCTTTGAGTAAAATTGAAATGTATGCTTCATTCAATGCCAAAGCACAGTATGCACTGAGAAATCAACTTTTTTATCTTGAATAGCTGAGTGATATAACCGGTGTCAAACATCTCAGGATCACCTGCGGAGTTATGTTTAGATGTTTCCATAATGTTTGCCTTCAGGAATTTAGAGTAAAATTGTAATGTATACTTTTAGTTCCAAACCACTTCATGCATTGAGATATCAACTTTTCTGTCTCGAATAGCAGAGTGATATAACAACTGCCAAACATCTCAGGATCATGTGGAGAGTTACATTAAGAGCCTCCATAAGGTTTGCAGTCAGTACCTTTGAGTAAAATTGTAGTGTATACTTCTTTCAATTCCAAAGCGCAGTATGCACTGAGAAATCACTTTTTTTATTTTGAATACCTGAGTGATATAACCGGTGTCAAACATCTCAGGATCATGTGGGGAGTTCTGTTTAGATGTTTCCATAAGGTTTGCATTGAGGATTTTAGAGTAAAATTGAAATATATACTTTAAGTTACAAAGCACTTCATGTGTTGAGAAATCAACTTTTTTGTCCTGAATACCTGAGTGATATAACAACTGTCAAACATCTCAGGATCATGTGGAGAGTTATATTAAGATGACTCCATAAGGTTTGCAGTCAGTACCTTTGAGTAAAATTGAAATGTATGCTTCATTCAATGCCACAGCACAGTATGCACTGAGAAATCATCTTTTTTATCTTGAATACCTGAGAGTTGTAACAGGTGTCAAACAGTTCAGGAACATTTGGGGAGAGATATTAACATGTTTCCAAAAGGTTTGCATTCAGTACTTCATAGTAAAATTGAAATATATTCTTTTAGTGCCAAAGCATTGCATGCTGAGAGAAATCAACTTTTTTGTCTCGAATACCTGAGTGATATAACAAATGTCAAACATCTCAGGATCATGTAGGGAGTTATGTTTAGATATTTCCATAAGGTTTGCATTGAGGAATTTAGAGTAAAATTGTAATGTATACTTTTAGTTCCAAAGCACATCATGCACTGAGAAATCAACTTTTTTATCTTGAATACCTGAATGATATAACCGGTGTCAAACATCTCAGGATCATGTGGGGAGTTATGTTTAGATGTTTCCATAAGGTTTGCATTGAGGAATTTAGAGTAAAATTGAAATATATACTTTAAGTTCCAAAGCACTTCATGTGTTGAGAAATCAACTTTTTTGTCTTGAATATCTGAGTGATATAACAACTGTCAAACATCTCAGGATCATGTGGAGAGTTATATTAAGATGACTCCATAAGGTTTGCAGTCAGTACCTTTGAGTAAAATTGAAATGTATGCTTCATTCAATGCCAAAGCACAGTATGCACTGAGAAATCAACTTTTTTATCTTGAATAGCTGAGTGATATAACCGGTGTCAAACATCTCAGGATCACGTGGGGAGTTATGTTTAGATGTTTCCATAATGTTTGCCTTCAGGAATTTAGAGTAAAATTGTAATGTATACTTTTAGTTCCAAAGCACATCATGCATTGAGATATCAACTTTTTTGTCTTGAATAGCTGAGTGCTATAACAACTGCCAAACATCTCAGGATCATGTGGAGAGTTATATTAAGATGACTCCATAAGGTTTGCATTCAGTACCTTTGAGTAAAATTGAAATGTATGCTTCATTCAATGCCAAAGCACAGTATGCACTGAGAAATCAACTTTTTTATCTTGAATAGCTGAGTGATATAACCGGTGTCAAACATCTCAGGATCACCTGCGGAGTTATGTTTAGATGTTTCCATAATGTTTGCCTTCAGGAATTTAGAGTAAAATTGTAATGTATACTTTTAGTTCCAAACCACTTCATGCATTGAGATATCAACTTTTTTGTCTAGAATAGCAGAGTGATATAACAACTGCCAAACATCTCAGGATCATGTGGAGAGTTATATTAAGAGCCTCCATAAGGTTTGCAGTCAGTACCTTTGAGTAAAATTGTAGTGTATACTTCTTTCAATTCCAAAGCGCAGTATGCACTGAGAAATCACTTTTTTTATTTTGAATACCTGAGTGATATAACCGGTGTCAAACATCTCAGGATCATGTGGGGAGTTCTGTTTAGATGTTTCCATAAGGTTTGCATTGAGGATTTTAGAGTAAAATTGAAATATACACTTTAAGTTCCAAAGCAGTTCATGTGTTGAGAAATCAACTTTTTTGTCCTGAATACCTGAGTGATATAACAACTGTCAAACATCTCAGGATCATGTTGAGAGTTATATTAAGATGACTCCATAAGGTTTGCAGTCAGTACCTTTGAGTAAAATTGAAATGTATGCTTCATTCAATGCCAAAGCACAGTATGCACTGAGAAATCATCTTTTTTATCTTGAATACCTGAGAGATGTAACAGGTGTCAAACAGTTCAGGAACATTTGGGGAGTGATGTTAACATGTTTCCAAAAGGTTTGCATTCAGTACTTCATAGTAAAATGGAAATATATTCTTTTAGTGCCAAAGCATTGCATGCTGAGAGAAATCAACTTTTTTGTCTCGAATACCTGAGTGATATAACAAATGTCAAGCATCTCAGGATCATGTGGGGAGTTATGTTTAGATATTTCCATAAGGTTTGCTTTGAGGAATTTAGAGTAAAATTGTGATGTATACTTTTAGTTCCAAAGCACATCATGCATTGAGATATCAACTTTTTTGTCTTGAATAGCTGAGTGATATAACAACTGCCAAACATCTCAGGATCATGTGGAGAGTTATATTAAGATGACTCCATAAGGTTTGCAGTCAGTACCTTTGAGTAAAATTTAAATGTATGCTTCATTCAATCCCAAAGCACAGTATGCACTGAGAAATCAACTTTTTTATCTTGAATACCTGAATGATATAACCGGTGTCAAACATCTCAGGATACTGTGGGGAGTTATGTTTAGATGTTTCCATAAGGTTTGCATTGAGGAATTTAATGTAAAATTGAAATATATACTTAAAGTTCCAAAGCACTTCATGCGTTGAGAAATCAACTTTTTTGTCTTGAATACCTGAGTGATATAACAACTATTAAACATCTCAGGATCATGTGGAGAGTTATATTCAGATGACTCCATAAGGTTTGCAGTCAGTACCTTTGAGTAAAATTGAAATGTATGCTTCATTCAATGCCAAAGCACAGTATGCACTGAGAAATCATCTTTTTTATCTTGAATACCTGAGAGATGTAACAGGTGTCAAACAGTTCAGGAACATTTGGGGAGTGATGTTAACATGTTTCCAAAAGGTTTGCATTCAGTACTTCATAGTAAAATTGAAATATATTCTTTTAGTGCCAAATCATTGCATGCTGAGAGAAATCAACTTTTTTGTCTCGAATACCTGAGTGATATAACAAATGTCAAACATCTCAGGATCATGTGGGCAGATATGTTTAGATATTTCCATAAGGTTTGCATTGAGGAATTTAGAGTAAAATTGTAATGTATACTTTTAGTTCCAAAGCACATCATGCATTGAGTTATCAACTTTTTTGTCTTGAATAGCTGAGTGATATAACAACTGCCAAACATCTCAGGATCATGTGGAGAGTTATATTAAGATGACTCCATAAGGTTTGCAGTCAGTACCTTTGAGTAAAATTGAAATGTATGCTTCATTCAATGCCAAAGCACAGTATGCACTGAGAAATCAACTTTTTTATCTTCAATACCTGAATGATATAACCGGTGTCAAACATCTCAGGATACTGTGGGGAGTTATGTTTAGATGTTTCCATAGGGTTTGCATTGAGGAATTTAGAGTAAAATTGAAATATATACTTAAAGTTCCAAAGCACTTCATGCGTTGAGAAATCAACTTTTTTGTCTTGAATACCTGAGTGATATAACAACTATTAAACATCTCAGGATCATGTGGAGAGTTATATTCAGATGACTCCATAAGGTTTGCAGTCAGTACCTTTGAGTAAAATTGAAATGTATGCTTCATTCAATGCCAAAGCACAGTATGCACTGAGAAATCATCTTTTTTATCTTGAATACCTGAGAGTTGTAACAGGTGTCAAACAGTTCAGGAACATTTGGGGAGTGATATTAACATGTTTCCAAAAGGTTTGCATTCAGTACTTCATAGTAAAATTGAAATATATTCTTTTAGTGCCAAAGCATTGCATGCTGAGAGAAATCAACTTTTTTGTCTCGAATAACTGAGTGATATAACAAATGTCAAACATCTCAGGATCATGTGGGGAGTTATGTTTAGATATTTCCATAAGGTTTGCATTGAGGAATTTAGAGTAAAATTGTAATGTATACTTTTAGTTCCAAAGCACATCATGCATTGAGATATCAACTTTTTTGTCTTGAATAGCTGAGTGATATAACAACTGCCAAACATCTCAGGATCATGTGGAGAGTAATATTAAGATGACTCCATAAGGTTTGCAGTCAGTACCTTTGAGTAAAATTGTAGTGTATACTTCTTTCAATTCCAAAGCGCAGTATGCACTGAGAAATCACTTTTTTTATTTTGAATACCTGAGTGATATAACCGGTGTCAAACATCTCAGGATCATGTGGGGAGTTCTGTTTAGATGTTTCCATAAGGTTTGCATTGAGGATTTTAGAGTAAAATTGAAATATACACTTAAAGTTCCAAAGCACTTCATGTGTTGAGAAATCAACTTTTTTGTCCTGAATACCTGAGTGATATAACAACTGTCAAACATCTCAGGATCATGTGGAGAGTTATATTAAGATGACTCCATAAGGTTTGCAGTCAGTACCTTTGAGTAAAATTGAAATGTATGCTTCATTCAATGCCAAAGCACAGTATGCACTGAGAAATCATCTTTTTTATCTTGAATACCTGAGAGATGTAACAGGTGTCAAACAGTTCAGGAACATTTGGGGAGTGATGTTAACATGTTTCCAAAAGGTTTGCATTCAGTACTTCATAGTAAAATTGAAATATATTCTTTTAGTGCCAAAGCATTGCATGCTGAGAGAAATCAACTTTTTTGTCTCGAATACCTGAGTGATATAACAAATGTCAAGCATCTCAGGATCATGTGGGGAGTTATGTTTAGATATTTCCATAAGGTTTGCATTGAGGAATTTAGAGTAAAATTGTAATGTATACTTTTAGTTCCAAAGCACATCATGCATTGAGATATCAACTTTTTTGTCTTGAATAGCTGAGTGATATAACCGGTGTCAAACATCTCAGGATCATGTGCGGAGTTATGTTTAGATGTTTCCATAAGGTTTGCATTGAGGAATTTAGAGTAAAATTGAAATATATACTTTAAGTTCCAAAGCACTTCATGTGTTGAGAAATCAACTTTTTTGTCTTGAATATCTGAGTGATATAACAACTGTCAAACATCTCAGCATCATGTGGAGAGTTATATTAAGATGACTCCATAAGGTTTGCAGTCAGTACCTTTGAGTAAAATTGAAATGTATGCTTCATTCAATGCCAAAGCACAGTATGCACTGAGAAATCAACTTTTTTATCTTGAATAGCTGAGTGATATAACCGGTGTCAAACATCTCAGGATCACGTGGGGAGTTATGTTTAGATGTTTCCATAATGTTTGCCTTCAGGAATTTAGAGTAAAATTGTAATGTATACTTTTAGTTCCAAACCACTTCATGCATTGAGATATCAACTTATTTGTCTTGAATAGCAGAGTGATATAACAACTGCCAAACATCTCAGGATCATGTGGAGAGTTATATTAAGAGCCTCCATAAGGTTTGCAGTCAGTACATTTGAGTAAAATTGTAGTGTATACTTCTTTCAATTCCAAAGCGCAGTATGCACTGAGAAATCACTTTTTTTATTTTGAATACCTGAGTGATATAACCGGTGTCAAACATCTCAGGATCATGTGGGGAGTTCTGTTTAGATGTTTCCATAAGGTTTGCATTGAGGATTTTAGAGTAAAATTGAAATATATACTTTAAGTTCCAAAGCACTTCATGTGTTGAGAAATCAACTTTTTTGTCTTGAATACCTGAGTGATATAACAACTGTCAAACATCTCAGGATCATGTGGAGAGTTATATTAAGATGACTCCATAAGGTTTGCAGTCAGTACCTTTGAGTAAAATTGAAATGTATGCTTCATTCAATGCCAAAGCACAGTATGCACTGAGAAATCATCTTTTTTATCTTGAATACCTGAGAGATGTAACAGGTGTCAAACAGTTCAGGAACATTTGGGGAGTGATGTTAACATGTTTCCAAAAGGTTTGCATTCAGTACTTCATAGTAAAATTGAAATATATTCTTTTAGTGCCAAAGCATTGCATGCTGAGAGAAATCAACTTTTTTGTATCGAATACCTGAGTGATATAACAAATGTCAAGCATCTCAGGATCATGTGGGGAGTTATGTTTAGATATTTCCATAAGGTTTGCATTGAGGAATTTAGAGTAAAATTGTAATGTATACTTTTAGTTCCAAAGCACATCATGCATTGAGATATCAACTTTTTTGTCTTGAATAGCTGAGTGATATAACAACTGCCAAACATCTCAGGATCATGTGGAGAGTAATATTAAGATGACTCCATAAGGTTTGCAGTCAGTACCTTTGAGTAAAATTGTAGTCTATACTTCTTTCAATTCCAAAGCGCAGTATGCACTGAGAAATCACTTTTTTTATTTTGAATACCTGAGTGATATAACCGGTGTCAAACATCTCAGGATCATGTGGGGAGTTCTGTTTAGATGTTTCCATAAGGTTTGCATTGAGGATTTCAGAGTAAAATTGAAATATACACTTGAAGTTCCAAAGCACTTCATGTGTTGAGAAATCAACTTTTTTGTCCTGAATACCTGAGTGATATAACAACTGTCAAACATCTCAGGATCATGTGGAGAGTTATATTAAGATGACTCCATAAGGTTTGCAGTCAGTACCTTTGAGTAAAATTGAAATGTATGCTTCATTCAATGCCAAAGCACAGTATGCACTGAGAAATCATCTTTTTTATCTTGAATACCTGAGAGATGTAACAGGTGTCAAACAGTTCAGGAACATTTGGGGAGTGATGTTAACATGTTTCCAAAAGGTTTGCATTCAGTACTTCATAGTAAAATTGAAATATATTCTTTTAGTGCCAAAGCATTGCATGCTGAGAGAAATCAACTTTTTTGTCTCGAATACCTGAGTGATATAACAAATGTCAAGCATCTCAGGATCATGTGGGGAGTTATGTTTAGATATTTCCATAAGGTTTGCATTGAGGAATTTAGAGTAAAATTGTAATGTATACTTTTAGTTCCAAAGCACTTCATGTGTTGAGAAATCAACTTTTTTGTCTTGAATATCTGAGTGATATAACAACTGTCAAACATCTCAGGATCATGTGGACAGTTATATTAAGATGACTCCATAAGGTTTGCAGTCAGTACCTTTGAGTAAAATTGCAATGTATGCTTCATTCAATGCCAAAGCACAGTATGCACTGAGAAATCAACTTTTTTATCTTGAATAGCTGAGTGATATAACCGGTGTCAAACATCTCAGGATCACGTGGGGAGTTATGTTTAGATGTTTCCATAATGTTTGCCTTCAGGAATTTAGAGTAAAATTGTAATGTATACTTTTACTTCCAAAGCACATCATGCATTGAGATATCAAATTTTTTGTCTTGAATAGCTGAGTGATATAACAACTGCCAAACATCTCAGGATCATGTGGAGAGTTATATTAAGATGACTCCATAAGGTTTGCAGTCAGTACCTTTGAGTAAAATTGAAATGTATGCTTCATTCAATGCCAAAGCACAGTATGCACTGAGAAATCAACTTTTTTATCTTGAATAGCTGAGTGATATAACCGGTGTCAAACATCTCAGGATCACATGGGGAGTTATGTTTAGATGTTTCCATAATGTTTGCCTTCAGGAATTTAGAGTAAAATTGTAATGTATACTTTTAGTTCCAAACCACTTCATGCATTGAGATATCAACTTATTTGTCTTGAATAGCAGAGTGATATAACAACTGCCAAACATCTCAGGATCATGTGGAGAGTTATATTAAGAGCCTCCATAAGGTTTGCAGTCAGTACATTTGAGTAAAATTGTAGTGTATACTTCTTTCAATTCCAAAGCGCAGTATGCACTGAGAAATCACTGTTTTTATTTTGAATACCTGAGTGATATAACCGGTGTCAAACATCTCAGGATCATGTGGGGAGTTCTGTTTAGATGTTTCCATAAGGTTTGCATTGAGGATTTTAGAGTAAAATTGAAATATATACTTTAAGTTCCAAAGCACTTCATGTGTTGAGAAATCAACTTTTTTGTCTTGAATACCTGAGTGATATAACAACTGTCAAACATCTCAGGATCATGTGGAGAGTTATATTAAGATGACTCCATAAGGTTTGCAGTCAGTACCTTTGAGTAAAATTGAAATGTATGCTTCATTCAATGCCAAAGCACAGTATGCACTGAGAAATCATCTTTTTTATCTTGAATACCTGAGAGATGTAACAGGTGTCAAACAGTTCAGGAACATTTGGGGAGTGATGTTAACATGTTTCCAAAAGGTTTGCATTCAGTACTTCATAGTAAAATTGAAATATATTCTTTTAGTGCCAAAGCATTGCATGCTGAGACAAATCAACTTTTTTGTCTCGAATACCTGAGTGATATAACAAATGTCAAGCATCTCAGGATCATGTGGGGAGTTATGTTTAGATATTTCCATAAGGTTTGCATTGAGGAATTTAGAGTAAAATTGTAATCTATACTTTTAGTTCCAAAGCACATCATGCATTGAGATATCAACTTTTTTGTCTTGAATAGCTGAGTGATATAACAACTGCCAAACATCTCAGGATCATGTGGAGAGTTATATTAAGTTGACTCCATAAGGTTTGCAGTCAGTACCTTTGAGTAAAATTGAAATGTATGCTTCATTCAATGCCAAAGCACAGTATGCACTGAGAAATCAACTTTTTTATCTTGAATACCTGAATGATATAACCGGTGTCAAACATCTCAGGATACTGTGGGGAGTTATGTTTAGATGTTTCCATAAGGTTTGCATTGAGGAATTTAGAGTAAAATTGAAATATATACTTAAAGTTCCAAAGCACTTCATGCGTTGAGAAATCAACTTTTTTGTCTTGAATACCTGAGTGATATAACAACTATTAAACATCTCAGGATCATGTGGAGAGTTATATTCAGATGACTCCATAAGGTTTGCAGTCAGTACCTTTGAGTAAAATTGAAATGTATGCTTCATTCAATGCCAAAGCACAGTATGCACTGAGAAATCATCTTTTTTATCTTGAATACCTGAGAGTTGTAACAGGTGTCAAACAGTTCAGGAACATTTGGGGAGTGATGTTAACATGTTTCCAAAAGGTTTGCATTCAGTACTTCATAGTAAAATTGAAATATATTCTTTTAGTGCCAAAGCATTGCATGCTGAGAGAAATCAACTGTTTTGTCTCGAATACCTGAGTGATATAACAAATGTCAAACATCTCAGGATCATGTGGGGAGTTATGTTTAGATATTTCCATAAGGTTTGCATTGAGGAATTTAGAGTAAAATTGTAATGTATACTTTTAGTTCCAAAACACATCATGCATTGAGATATCAACTTTTTTGTCTTGAATAGCTGAGTGATATAACAACTGTCAAACATCTCAGGATCATGTGGAGAGTTATATTAAGATGACTCCATAAGGTTTGCAGTCAGTACCTTTGAGTAAAATTGTAGTGTATACTTCTTTCAATTCCAAAGCGCAGTATGCACTGAGAAATCACTTTTTTTATTTTGAATACCTGAGTGATATAACCGGTGTCAAACATCTCAGGATATTGTGGGGAGTTCTGTTTAGATGTTTCCATAAGGTTTGCATTGAGGAATTTAGAGTAAAATTGAAATATATACTTAAAGTTCCAAAGCACTTCATGCGTTGAGAAATCAACTTTTTTATCTTGAATACCTGAGTGATATAACAACTATTAAACATCTCAGGATCATGTGGAGAGTTATATTCAGATGACTCCATAATGTTTGCAGTCAGTACCTTTGAGTAAAATTGAAATGTATGCTTCTTTCAATGCCAAAGCACTGTATGCAAAGAGAAATCAACTTTTTTATCCTGAGTACCTGAGTGATGTAACAGGTGTCAAACATCTCAGAATCATGTGGAGAGTGATGTTAACATCTTTCCATAAGGTTGGCATTCAGTACTTCAGAGTAAAATTGAAATATATACTTTTACTGCCAAAGCATTGCATGCACTGAGAAATCAAATTTTTTGTTTTGAATACCTGAGTGATATAACAAATGTCAAACATCTCAGGATCATGTGGGGAGTTATGTTTAGATATTTCCATAAGGTTTGCAGTCAGTACCTTTGAGTAAAATTGAAATGTATGCTTCATTCAATGCCAAATCACAGTATGCACTGAGAAATCAACTTTTTTATCTTGAATACCAGAGTGATATAACCAGAGTCAAACATCTCAGGATCATGCAGGTACTTATGATTAGATGTTTGCATAAGGTTTGCATTGAGGAATTTAGAGTAAAATTGATATATATACTGTTAGTTCCAAACCGCTTCATGCATTGAGAGATCAACTTTTTTGTCTTGAATAGCAGAGTGATATAACAACTGTCAAACATCTCAGGATCATGTGGAGAGTTATATTAAGATGACTCCATAAGGTTTGCAGTCAGTACCTTTGAGTAAAATTGAAATGTATGCTTCATTCAATGCCAAAGCACAGTATGCACTGAGAAATCATCTTTTTATCTTGAATACCTGAGAGATGTAACAGGTGTCAAACAGTTCAGGAACATTTGGGGAGTGATGTTAACATGTTTCCAAAAGGTTTGCATTCAGTACTTCATAGTAAAATTGACATATATTCTTTTAGTTCCAAAGCATTGCATGCTGAGAGAAATCAACTTTTTTGTCTCGAATACCTGAGTGATATAACAAATGTCAAGCATCTCAGGATCATGTGGGGAGTTATGTTTAGATATTTCCATAAGGTTTGCATTGAGGAATTTAGAGTAAAATTGTAATGTATACTTTTAGTTCCAAAGCACATCATGCATTGAGATATCAACTTTTTTGTCTTGAATAGCTGAGTGATATAACCGGTGTCAAACATCTCAGGATCATGTGGGGAGTTATGTTTAGATGTTTCCATAAGGTTTGCATTGAGGAATTTAGAGTAAAATTGAAATATATACTTTAAGTTCCAAAGCACTTCATGTGTTGAGAAATCAACTTTTTTGTCTTGAATATCTGAGTGATATAACAACTGTCAAACATCTCAGGATCATGTGGAGAGTTATATTAAGATGACTCCATAAGGTTTGCAGTCAGTACCTTTGAGTAAAATTGAAATGTATGCTTCATTCAATGCCAAAGCACAGTATGCACTGAGAAATCAACTTTTTTATCTTGAATAGCTGAGTGATATAACCGGTGTCAAACATCTCAGGATCACGTGGGGAGTTATGTTTAGATGTTTCCATAATGTTTGCCTTCAGGAATTTAGAGTAAAATTGTAATGTATACTTTTAGTTCCAAAGCACATCATGCATTGAGATATCAACTTTTTTGTCTTGAATAGCTGAGTGATATAACAACTGCCAAACATCTCAGGATCATGTGGAGAGTTATATTAAGATGACTCCATAAGGTTTGCAGTCAGTACCTTTGAGTAAAATTGAAATGTATGCTTCATTCAATGCCAAAGCACAGTATGCACTGAGAAATCAACTTTTTTATCTTGAATAGCTGAGTGATATAACCGGTGTCAAACATCTCAGGATCACGTGGGGAGTTATGTTTAGATGTTTCCATAATGTTTGCCTTCAGGAATTTAGAGTAAAATTGTAATGTATACTTTTAGTTCCAATCCACTTCATGCATTGAGATATCAACTTATTTGTCTTGAATAGCAGAGTGATATAACAACTGCCAAACATCTCAGGATCATGTGGAGAGTTATATTAAGAGCCTCCATAAGGTTTGCAGTCAGTACATTTGAGTAAAATTGTAGTGTATACTTCTTTCAATTCCAAAGCGCAGTATGCACTGAGAAATCACTTTTTTTATTTTGAATACCTGAGTGATATAACCGGTGTCAAACATCTCAGGATCATGTGGGGAGTTCTGTTTAGATGTTTCCATAAGGTTTGCATTGAGGATTTTAGAGTAAAATTGAAATATATACTTTTAGTTCCAAAGCACATCATGCATTGAGATATCAACTTTTTTGTCTTGAATACCTGAGTGATATAACAACTGTCAAACATCTCAGGATCATGTGGAGAGTTATATTAAGATGACTCCATAAGGTTTGCAGTCAGTACCTTTGAGTAAAATTGAAATGTATGCTTCATTCAATGCCAAAGCACAGTATGCACTGAGAAATCATCTTTTTTATCTTGAATACCTGAGAGATGTAACAGGTGTCAAACAGTTCAGGAACATTTGGGGAGTGATGTTAACATGTTTCCAAAAGGTTTGCATTCAGTACTTCATAGTAAAATTGAAATATATTCTTTTAGTGCCAAAGCATTGCATGCTGAGAGAAATCAACTTTTTTGTCTCGAATACCTGAGTGATATAACAAATTTCAAGCATCTCAGGATCATGTGGGGAGTTATGTTTAGATATTTCCATAAGGTTTGCATTGAGGAATTTAGAGTAAAATTGTAATCTATACTTTTAGTTCCAAAGCACATCATGCATTGAGATATCAACTTTTTTGTCTTGAATAGCTGAGTGATATAACAACTGCCAAACATCTCAGGATCATGTGGAGAGTTATATTAAGATGACTCCATAAGGTTTGCAGTCAGTACCTTTGAGTAAAATTGAAATGTATGCTTCATTCAATGCCAAAGCACAGTATGCACTGAGAAATCAACTTTTTTATCTTGAATACCTGAATGATATAACCGGTGTCAAACATCTCAGGATACTGTGGGGAGTTATGTTTAGATGTTTCCATAAGGTTTGCATTGAGGAATTTAGAGTAAAATTGAAATATATACTTAAAGTTCCAAAGCACTTCATGCGTTGAGAAATCAACTTTTTTGTCTTGAATACCTGAGTGATATAACAACTATTAAACATCTCAGGATCATGTGGAGAGTTATATTCAGATGACTCCATAAGGTTTGCAGTCAGTACCTTTGAGTAAAATTGAAATGTATGCTTCATTCAATGCCAAAGCACAGTATGCACTGAGAAATCATCTTTTTTATCTTGAATACCTGAGAGTTGTAACAGGTGTCAAACAGTTCAGGAACATTTGGGGAGTGATGTTAACATGTTTCCAAAAGGTTTGCATTCAGTACTTCATAGTAAAATTGAAATATATTCTTTTAGTGCCAAAGCATTGCATGCTGAGAGAAATCAACTGTTTTGTCTCGAATACCTGAGTGATATAACAAATGTCAAACATCTCAGGATCATGTGGGGAGTTATGTTTAGATATTTCCATAAGGTTTGCATTGAGGAATTTAGAGTAAAATTGTAATGTATACTTTTAGTTCCAAAACACATCATGCATTGAGATATCAACTTTTTTGTCTTGAATAGCTGAGTGATATAACAACTGTCAAACATCTCAGGATCATGTGGAGAGTTATATTAAGATGACTCCATAAGGTTTGCAGTCAGTACCTTTGAGTAAAATTGTAGTGTATACTTCTTTCAATTCCAAAGCGCAGTATGCACTGAGAAATCACTTTTTTTATTTTGAATACCTGAGTGATATAACCGGTGTCAAACATCTCAGGATATTGTGGGGAGTTCTGTTTAGATGTTTCCATAAGGTTTGCATTGAGGAATTTAGAGTAAAATTGAAATATATACTTAAAGTTCCAAAGCACTTCATGCGTTGAGAAATCAACTTTTTTATCTTGAATACCTGAGTGATATAACAACTATTAAACATCTCAGGATCATGTGGAGAGTTATATTCAGATGACTCCATAATGTTTGCAGTCAGTACCTTTGAGTAAAATTGAAATGTATGCTTCTTTCAATGCCAAAGCACTGTATGCAAAGAGAAATCAACTTTTTATCCTGAGTACCTGAGTGATGTAACAGGTGTGAAACATCTCAGAATCATGTGGAGAGTGATGTTAACATCTTTCCGTAAGGTTGGCATTCAGTACTTCAGAGTAAAATTGAAATATATACTTTTACTGCCAAAGCATTGCATGCACTGAGAAATCAAATTTTTTGTTTTGAATACCTGAGTGATATAACAAATGTCAAACATCTCAGGATCATGTGGGGAGTTATGTTTAGATACTTTCCATAAGGTTTGCAGTCAGTACCTTTGAGTAAAATTGAAATGTATGCTTCATTCAATGCCAAATCACAGTATGCACTGAGAAATCAACTTTTTTATCTTGAATACCAGAGTGATATAACCAGAGTCAAACATCTCAGGATCATGCAGGGACTTATGATTAGATGTTTGCATAAGGTTTGCATTGAGGAATTTAGAGTAAAATTGATATATATACTGTTAGTTCCAAACCGCTTCATGCATTGAGAGATCAACTTTTTTGTCTTGAATAGCAGAGTGATATAACAACTGCCAAACATCTCAGGATCATGTGGAGAGTTATATTAAGATGACTCCATAAGGTTTGCAGTCAGTACCTTTGAGTAAAATTGAAATGTATGCTTCATTCAATGCCAAAGCACAGTATGCACTGAGAAATCATCTTTTTTATCTTGAATACCTGAGAGATGTAACAGGTGTCAAACAGTTCAGGAACATTTGGGGAGTGATGTTAACATGTTTCCAAAAGGTTTGCATTCAGTACTTCATAGTAAAATTGAAATATATTCTTTTAGTGCCAAAGCATTGCATGCTGAGAGAAATCAACTTTTTTGTCTCGAATACCTGAGTGATATAACAAATGTCAAGCATCTCAGGATCATGTGGGGAGTTATGTTTAGATATTTCCATAAGGTTTGCATTGAGGATTTAGAGTAAAATTGTAATGTATACTTTTAGTTCCAAAGCACATCATGCATTGAGATATCAACTTCTTTGTCTTGAATAGCTGAGTGATATAACAACTGCCAAACATCTCAGGATCATGTGGAGAGTTATATTAAGATGACTCCATAAGGTTTGCAGTCAGTACCTTTGAGTAAAATTGAAATGTATGCTTCATTCAATGCCAAAGCACAGTATGCACTGAGAAATCAACTTTTTTATCTTGAATACCTGAATGACATAACCGTGTCAAACATCTCAGGATACTGTGGGGAGTTATATTTAGATGTTTCCATAGGGTTTGCATTGAGGAATTTAGAGTAAAATTGAAATATATACTTAAAGTTCCAAAGCACTACATGCGTTGAGAAATCAACTTTTTTGTCTTGAATACCTGAGTGATATAACAACTATTAAACATCTCAGGATCATGTGGAGAGTTATATTCAGATGACTCCATAAGGTTTGCAGTCAGTACCTTTGAGTAAAATTGAAATGTATGCTTCATTCAATGCCAAAGCACAGTATGCACTGAGAAATCATCTTTTTTATCTTGAATACCTGAGAGTTGTAACAGGTGTCAAACAGTTCAGGAACATTTGGGGAGTGATGTTAACATGTTTCCAAAAGGTTTGCATTCAGTACTTCATAGTAAAATTGAAATATATTCTTTTAGTGCCAAAGCATTGCATGCTGAGAGAAATCAACTTTTTTGTCTCGAATACCTGAGTGATATAACAAATGTCAAACATCTCAGGATCATGTGGGGAGTTATGTTTAGATATTTCCATAAGGTTTGCATTGAGGAATTTAGAGTAAAATTGTAATGTATACTTTTAGTTCCAATACACATCATGCATTGAGATATCAACTTTTTGTCTTGAATAGCTGAGTTATATAACAACTGCCAAACATCTCAGGATCATGTGGAGAGTTATATTAAGATGACTCCATAAGGTTTGCAGTCAGTACCTTTGAGTAAAATTGAAATGTATGCTTCATTCAATGCCAAAGCACAGTAGGCACTGAGAAATCAACTTTTTTATCTTGAATACCTGAATGATATAACCGGTGTCAAACATCTCAGGATCATGTGGGGAGTTATGTTTAGATGTTTCCATAATGTTTGCCTTCAGGAATTTAGAGTAAAATTGTAATGTATACTTTTAGTTCCAAAGCACATCATGCATTGAGATATCAACTTTTTTGTCTTGAATAGCTGAGTGATATAACAACTGCCAAACATCTCAGGATCATGTGGAGAGTTATATTAAGATGACTCCATAAGGTTTGCAGGCAGTACCTTTGAGTAAAATTGCAATGTATGCTTCATTCAATGCCAAAGCACAGTATGCACTGAGAAATCAACTTTTTTATCCTGAATACCTGAATGATATAACCGGTGTCAAACATCTCAGGATCATGTGGGGAGTTGTGTTTAGATGTTTCCATAAGGTTTGCATTGAGGAATTGAGAGTAAAATTGAAATATATACTTTAAGTGCCAAAGCACTTCATGTGTTGAGAAATCAACTTTTTTGTCTTGAATATCTGAGTGATATAACAACTGTCAAACATCTCAGGATCATGTGGAGAGTTATATTAAGATGACTCCATAAGGTTTGCAGTCAGTACCTTTGAGTAAAATTGAAATGTATGCTTCATTCAATGCCAAAGCACAGTATGCACTGAGAAATCAACTTTTTTATCTTGAATAGCTGAGTGATATAACCGGTGTCAAACATCTCAGGATCACGTGGGCAGTTATGTTTAGATGTTTCCATAATGTTTGCCTTCAGGAATTTAGAGTAAAATTGTAATGTATACTTTTAGTTCCAAACCACTTCATGCATTGAGATATCAACTTTTTTGTCTTGAATAGCAGAGTGATATAACAACTGCCAAACATCTCAGGATCATGTGGAGAGTTATGTTTAGATATTTCCATAAGGTTTGCATTGAGGAATTTAGAGTAAAATTGTAATGTATACTTTTAGTTCCAAAACACATCATGCATTGAGATATCAACTTTTTTATCTTGAATAGCTGAGTGATATAACAACTGTCAAACATCTCAGGATCATGTGGAGAGTTATATTAAGATGACTCCATAAGGTTTGCAGTCAGTACCTTTGAGTAAAATTGTAGTGTATACTTCTTTCAATTCCAAAGCGCAGTATGCACTGAGAAATCACTTTTTTTATTTTGAATACCTGAGTGATATAACCGGTGTCAAACATCTCAGGATATTGTGGGGAGTTCTGTTTAGATGTTTCCATAAGGTTTGCATTGAGGAATTTAGAGTAAAATTGAAATATATACTTAAAGTTCCAAAGCACTTCATGCGTTGAGAAATCAACTTTTTTATCTTGAATACCTGAGTGATATAACAACTATTAAACATCTCAGGATCATGTGGAGAGTTATATTCAGATGACTCCATAATGTTTGCAGTCAGTACCTTTGAGCAAAATTGAAATGTATGCTTCTTTCAATGCCAAAGCACTGTATGCAAAGAGAAATCAACTTTTTTATCCTGAGTACCTGAGTGATGTAACAGGTGTCAAACATCTCAGAATCATGTGGAGAGTGATGTTAACATCTTTCCATAAGGTTGGCATTCAGTACTTCAGAGTAAAATTGAAATATATACTTTTACTGCCAAAGCATTGCATGCACTGAGAAATCAAATTTTTGTTTTGAATACCTGAGTGATATAACAAATGTCAAACATCTCAGGATCATGTGGGGAGTTATGTTTAGATATTTCCATAAGGTTTGCAGTCAGTACCTTTGAGTAAAATTGAAATGTATGCTTCATTCAATGCCAAATCACAGTATGCACTGAGAAATCAACTTTTTTATCTTGAAATACCAGAGTGATATAACCAGAGTCAAACATCTCAGGATCATGCAGGGACTTATGATTAGATGTTTGCATAAGGTTTGCATTGAGGAGTTTAGAGTAAAATTGATATATATACTGTTAGTTCCAAACCGCTTCATGCATTGAGAGATCAACTTTTTTGTCTTGAATAGCAGAGTGATATAACAACTGCCAAACATCTCAGGATCATGTGGAGAGTTATATTAAGATGACTCCATAAGGTTTGCAGTCAGTACCTTTGAGTAAAATTGAAATGTATGCTTCATTCAATGCCAAAGCACAGTATGCACTGAGAAATCATCTTTTTTATCTTGAATACCTGAGAGATGTAACAGGTGTCAAACAGTTCAGGAACATTTGGGGAGTGATGTTAACATGTTTCCAAAAGGTTTGCATTCAGTACTTCATAGTAAAATTGAAATATATTCTTTTAGTGCCAAAGCATTGCATGCTGAGAGAAATCAACTTTTTTGTCTCGAATACCTGAGTGATATAACAAATGTCAAGCATCTCAGGATCATGTGGGGAGTTATGTTTAGATATTTCCATAAGGTTTGCATTGAGGAATTTAGAGTAAAATTGTAATGTATACTTTTAGTTCCAAAGCACATCATGCATTGAGATATCAACTTTTTTGTCTTCAATAGCTGAGTGATATAACAACTGCCAAACATCTCAGGATCATGTGGAGAGTTATATTAAGATGACTCCATAAGGTTTGCAGTCAGTACCTTTGAGTAAAATTGAAATGTATGCTTCATTCAATGCCAAAGCACAGTATGCACTGAGAAATCAACTTTTTTATCTTGAATACCTGAATGATATAACCGGTGTCAAACATCTCAGGATCATGTGGGGAGTTATGTTCAGATGTTTCCATAATGTTTGCCTTCAGGAATTTAGAGTAAAATTGTAATGTATACTTTTAGTTCCAAAGCACATCATGCATTGAGATATCAACTTTTTGTCTTGAATAGCTGAGTGATATAACAACTGTCAAACATCTCAGGATCATGTGGAGAGTTATATTAAGATGACTCCATAAGGTTTGCAGTCAGTACCTTTGAGTAAAATTGAAATGTATGCTTCATTCAATGCCAAAGCACAGTATGCACTGAGAAATCAACTTTTTTATCTTGAATAGCTGAGTGATATAACCGGTGTCAAACATCTCAGGATCACGTGGGGAGTTATGTTTAGATGTTTCCATAATGTTTGCCTTCAGGAATTTAGAGTAAAATTGTAATGTATACTTTTAGTTCCAAACCACTTCATGCATTGAGATATCAACTTTTTTGTCTTGAATAGCAGAGTGATATAACAACTGCCAAACATCTCAGGATCATGTGGAGAGTTATATTAAGAGCCTCCATAAGGTTTGCAGTCAGTACATTTGAGTAAAATTGTAGTGTATACTTCTTTCAATTCCAAAGCGCAGTATGCACTGAGAAATCACTTTTTTTATTTTGAATACCTGAGTGATATAACCGGTGTCAAACATCTCAGGATCATGTGGGGAGTTCTGTTTAGATGTTTCCATAAGGTTTGCATTGAGGATTTTAGAGTAAAATTGAAATATATACTTTAAGTTCCAAAGCACTTCATGTGTTGAGAAATCAACTTTTTTGTCTTGAATACCTGAGTGATATAACAACTGTCAAACATCTCAGGATCATGTGGAGAGTTATAGTCAGATGACTCCATAAGGTTTGCAGTCAGTACCTTTGAGTAAAATTGAAATGTATGCTTCATTCAATGCCAAAGCGCAGTATGCACTGAGGAATCATCTTTTTTATCTTGAATACCTGAGAGTTGTAACAGGTGTCAAACAGTTCAGGAACATTTGGGGAGTGATGTTAACATGTTTCCAAAAGGTTTGCATTCAGTACTTCATAGTAAAATTGAAATATATTCTTTTAGTGCCAAAGCATTGCATGCTGAGAGAAATCAACTGTTTTGTCTCGAATACCTGAGTGATATAACAAATGTCAAACATCTCAGGATCATGTGGGGAGTTATGTTTAGATATTTCCATAAGGTTTGCATTGAGGAATTTAGAGTAAAATTGTAATGTATACTTTTAGTTCCAAAACACATCATGCATTGAGATATCAACTTTTTTGTCTTGAATAGCTGAGTGATATAACAACTGTCAAACATCTCAGGATCATGTGGAGAGTTATATTAAGATGACTCCATAAGGTTTGCAGTCAGTACCTTTGAGTAAAATTGTAGTGTATACTTCTTTCAATTCCAAAGCGCAGTATGCACTGAGAAATCACTTTTTTTATTTTGAATACCTGAGTGATATAACCGGTGTCAAATATCTCAGGATATTGTGGGGAGTTCTGTTTAGATGTTTCCATAAGGTTTGCATTGAGGAATTTAGAGTAAAATTGAAATATATACTTAAAGTTCCAAAGCACTTCATGCGTTGAGAAATCAACTTTTTTATCTTGAATACCTGAGTGATATAACAACTATTAAACATCTCAGGATCATGTGGAGAGTTATATTCAGATGACTCCATAATGTTTGCAGTCAGTACCTTTGAGTAAAATTGAAATGTATGCTTCTTTCAATGCCAAAGCACTGTATGCAAAGAGAAATCAACTTTTTTATCCTGAGTACCTGAGTGATGTAACAGGTGTCAAACATCTCAGAATCATGTGGAGAGTGATGTTAACATCTTTCCATAAGGTTGGCATTCAGTACTTCAGAGTAAAATTGAAATATATACTTTTACTGCCAAAGCATTGCATGCACTGAGAAATCAAATTTTTTGTTTTGAATACCTGAGTGATATAACAAATGTCAAACATCTCAGGATCATGTGGGGAGTTATGTTTAGATATTTCCATAAGGTTTGCAGTCAGTACCTTTGAGTAAAATTGAAATGTATGCTTCATTCAATGCCAAATCACAGTATGCACTGAGAAATCAACTTTTTTATCTTGAATACCAGAGTGATATAACCAGAATCAAACATCTCAGGATCATGCAGGGACTTATGATTAGATGTTTGCATAAGGTTTGCATTGAGGAATTTAGAGTAAAATTGATATATATACTGTTAGTTCCAAACCGCTTCATGCATTGAGAAATCAACTTTTTTGTCTTGAATAGCAGAGTGATATAACAACTGCCAAACATCTCAGGATCATGTGGAGAGTTATATTAAGATGACTCCATAAGGTTTGCAGTCAGTACCTTTGAGTAAAATTGAAATGTATGCTTCATTCAATGCCAAAGCACAGTATGCACTGAGAAATCATCTTTTTTATCTTGAATACCTGAGAGTTGTAACAGGTGTCAAACAGTTCAGGAACATTTGGGGAGTGATGTTAACATGTTTCCAAAAGGTGTGCATTCAGTACTTCATAGTAAAATTGAAATATATTCTTTTAGTGCCAAAGCATTGCATGCTGAGAGAAATCAACTTTTTTGTCTCGAATACCTGAGTGATATAACAAATGTCAAACATCTCAGGATCATGTGGGGAGTTATGTTTAGATATTTCCATAAGGTTTGCATTGAGGAATTTAGAGTAAAATTGTAATGTATACTTTTAGTTCCAAAACACATCATGCATTGAGATATCAACTTTTTTGTCTTGAATAGCTGAGTTATATAACAACTGCCAAACATCTCAGGATCATGTGGAGAGTTATATTAAGATGACTCCATAAGGTTTGCAGTCAGTACCTTTGAGTAAAATTGAAATGTATGCTTCATTCAATGCCAAAGCACAGTATGCACTGAGAAATCAACTTTTTTATCTTGAATACCTGAATGATATAACCGGTGTCAAACATCTCAGGATCATGTGGGGAGTTATGTTCAGATGTTTCCATAATGTTTGCCTTCAGGAATTTAGAGTAATATTGTAATGTATACTTTTAGTTCCAAAGCACATCATGCATTGAGATATCAACTTTTTTGTCTTGAATAGCTGAGTGATATAACAACTGTCAAACATCTCAGGATCATGTGGAGAGTTATATTAAGATGACTCCATAAGGTTTGCAGTCAGTACCTTTGAGTAAAATTGAAATGTATGCTTCATTCAATGCCAAAGCACAGTATGCACTGAGAAATCAACTTTTTTATCTTGAATAGCTGAGTGATATAACCGGTGTCAAACATCTCAGGATCACGTGGGGAGTTATGTTTTGATGTTTCCATAATGTTTGCCTTCAGGAATTTAGAGTAAAATTGTAATGTATACTTTTAGTTCCAAACCACTTCATGCATTGAGATATCAACTTTTTTGTCTTGAATAGCAGAGTGATATAACAACTGCCAAACATCTCAGGATCATGTGGAGAGTTATATTAAGAGCCTCCATAAGGTTTGCAGTCAGTACATTTGAGTAAAATTGTAGTGTATACTTCTTTCAATTCCAAAGCGCAGTATGCACTGAGAAATCACTTTTTTTATTTTGAATACCTGAGTGATATAACCGGTGTCAAACATCTCAGGATCATGTGGGGAGTTCTGTTTACATGCTTCCATAAGGTTTGCATTGAGGATTTTAGAGTAAAATTGAAATATATACTTTAAGTTCCAAAGCACTTCATGTGTTGAGAAATCAACTTTTTTGTCTTGAATACCTGAGTGATATAACAACTGTCAAACATCTCAGGATCATGTGGAGAGTTATAGTCAGATGACTCCATAAGGTTTGCAGTCAGTACCTTTGAGTAAAATTGAAATGTATGCTTCATTCAATGCCAAAGCGCAGTATGCACTGAGGAATCATCTTTTTTATCTTGAATACCTGAGAGTTGTAACAGGTGTCAAACAGTTCAGGAACATTTGGGGAGTGATGTTAACATGTTTCCAAAAGGTTTGCATTCAGTACTTCATAGTAAAATTGAAATATATTCTTTTAGTGCCAAAGCATTGCATGCTGAGAGAAATCAACTGTTTTGTCTCGAATACCTGAGTGATATAACAAATGTCAAACATCTCAGGATCATGTGGAGAGTTATGTTTAGATATTTCCATAAGGTTTGCATTGAGGAATTTAGAGTAAAATTGTAATGTATACTTTTAGTTCCAAAACACATCATGCATTGAGATATCAACTTTTTTGTCTTGAATAGCTGAGTGATATAACAACTGTCAAACATCTCAGGATCATGTGGAGAGTTATATTAAGATGACTCCATAAGGTTTGCAGTCAGTACCTTTGAGTAAAATTGTAGTGTATACTTCTTTCAATTCCAAAGCGCAGTATGCACTGAGAAATCACTTTTTTTATTTTGAATACCTGAGTGATATAACCGGTGTCAAATATCTCAGGATATTGTGGGGAGTTATGTTTAGATGTTTCCATAAGGTTTGCATTGAGGAATTTAGAGTAAAATTGAAATATATACTTAAAGTTCCAAAGCACTTCATGCGTTGAGAAATCAACTTTTTTATCTTGAATACCTGAGTGATATAACAACTATTAAACATCTCAGGATCATGTGGAGAGTTATATTCAGATGACTCCATAATGTTTGCAGTCAGTACCTTTGAGTAAAATTGAAATGTATGCTTCTTTCAATGCCAAAGCACTGTATGCAAAGAGAAATCAACTTTTTTATCCTGAGTACCTGAGTGATGTAACAGGTGTCAAACATCTCAGAATCATGTGGAGAGTGATGTTAACATCTTTCCATGAGGTTGGCATTCAGTACTTCAGAGTAAAATTGAAATATATACTTTTACTGCCAAAGCATTGCATGCACTGAGAAATCAAATTTTTTGTTTTGAATACCTGAGTGATATAACAAATGTCAAACATCTCAGGATCATGTGGGGAGTTATGTTTAGATATTTCCATAAGGTTTGCAGTCAGTACCTTTGAGTAAAATTGAAATGTATGCTTCATTCAATGCCAAATCACAGTATGCACTGAGAAATCAACTTTTTTATCTTGAATACCAGAGTGATATAACCAGAATCAAACATCTCAGGATCATGCAGGGACTTATGATTAGATGTTTGCATAAGGTTTGCATTGAGGAATTTAGAGTAAAATTGATATATATACTGTTAGTTCCAAACCGCTTCATGCATTGAGAGATCAACTTTTTTGTCCTGAATACCTGAGTGATATAACAACTGTCAAACATCTCAGGATCATGTGGAGAGTTATATTAAGATGACTCCATAAGGTTTGCAGTCAGTACCTTTGAGTAAAATTGAAATGTATGCTTCATTCAATGCCAAAGCACAGTATGCACTGAGAAATCATCTTTTTTATCTTGAATACCTGAGAGATGTAACAGGTGTCAAACAGTTCAGGAACATTTGGGGAGTGATGTTAACATGTTTCCAAAAGGTTTGCATTCAGTACTTCATAGTAAAATTGAAATATATTCTTTTAGTGCCAAAGCATTGCATGCTGAGAGAAATCAACTTTTTTGTCTCGAATACCTGAGTGATATAACAAATGTCAAGCATCTCAGGATCATGTGGGGAGTTATGTTTAGATATTTCCATAAGGTTTGCATTGAGGAATTTAGAGTAAAATTGTAATGTATACTTTTAGTTCCAAAGCACATCATGCATTGAGATATCAACTTTTTTGTCTTGAATAGCTGAGTGATATAACCGGTGTCAAACATCTCAGGATCATGTGGGGAGTTATGTTTAGATGTTTCCATAAGGTTTGCATTGAGGAATTTAGAGTAAAATTGAAATATATACTTTAAGTTCCAAAGCACTTCATGTGTTGAGAAATCAACTTTTTTGTCTTGAATATCTGAGTGATATAACAACTGTCAAACATCTCAGGATCATGTGGAGAGTTATATTAAGATGACTCCATAAGGTTTGCAGTCAGTACCTTTGAGTAAAATTGAAATGTATGCTTCATTCAATGCCAAAGCACAGTATGCACTGAGAAATCAACTTTTTTATCTTGAATAGCTGAGTGATATAACCGGTGTCAAACATCTCAGGATCACGTGGGGAGTTATGTTTAGATGTTTCCATAATGTTTGCCTTCAGGAATTTAGAGTAAAATTGTAATGTATACTTTTAGTTCCAAAGCACATCATGCATTGAGATATCAACTTTTTTGTCTTGAATAGCTGAGTGATATAACAACTGCCAAACATCGCAGGATCATGTGGAGAGTTATATTAAGATGACTCCATAAGGTTTGCAGTCAGTACCTTTGAGTAAAATTGAAATGTATGCTTCTTTCAATGCCAAAGCACAGTATGCACTGAGAAATCAACTTTTTTATCTTGAATACCTGAATGATATAACCGGTGTCAAACATCTCAGGATCATGTGGGGAGTTGTGTTTAGATGTTTCCATAAGGTTTGCATTGTGGAATTTAGAGTAAAATTGAAATATATACTTTAAGTTCCAAAGCACTTCATGTGTTGAGAAATCAACTTTTTTGTCTTGAATATCTGAGTGATATAACAACTGTCAAACATCTCAGGATCATGTGGAGAGTTATATTAAGAGCCTCCATAAGGTTTGCAGTCAGTACATTTGAGTAAAATTGTAGTGTATACTTCTTTCAATTCCAAAGCGCAGTATGCACTGAGAAATCACTTTTTTTATTTTGAATACCTGAGTGATATAACCGGTGTCAAACATCTCAGGATCATGTGGGGAGTTCTGTTTAGATGTTTCCATAAGGTTTGCATTGAGGATTTTAGAGTAAAATTGAAATATATACTTTAAGTTCCAAAGCACTTCATGTGTTGAGAAATCAACTTTTTTGTCTTGAATACCTGAGTGATATAACAACTGTCAAACATCTCAGGATCATGTGGAGAGTTATATTAAGATGACTCCATAAGGTTTGCATTGAGGAATTTAGAGTAAAATTGTAATGTATACTTTTAGTTCCAAAACACATCATGCATTGAGATATCAACTTTTTTGTCTTGAATAGCTGAGTTATATAACAACTGCCAAACATCTCAGGATCATGTGGAGAGTTATATTAAGATGACTCCATAAGGTTTGCAGTCAGTACCTTTGAGTAAAATTGAAATGTATGCTTCATTCAATGCCAAAGCACAGTATGCACTGAGAAATCAACTTTTTTATCTTGAATACCTGAATGATATAACCGGTGTCAAACATCTCAGGATCATGTGGGGAGTTATGTTCAGATGTTTCCATAATGTTTGCCTTCAGGAATTTAGAGTAAAATTGTAATGTATACTTTTAGTTCCAAAGCACATCATGCATTGAGATATCAACTTTTTTGTCTTGAATAGCTGAGTGATATAACAACTGTCAAACATCTCAGGATCATGTGGAGAGTTATATTAAGATGACTCCATAAGGTTTGCAGTCAGTACCTTTGAGTAAAATTGAAATGTATGCTTCATTCAATGCCAAAGCACAGTATGCACTGAGAAATCAACTTTTTTATCTTGAATAGCTGAGTGATATAACCGGTGTCAAACATCTCAGGATCACGTGGGGAGTTATGTTTTGATGTTTCCATAATGTTTGCCTTCAGGAATTTAGAGTAAAATTGTAATGTATACTTTTAGTTCCAAACCACTTCATGCATTGAGATATCAACTTTTTTGTCTTGAATAGCAGAGTGATATAACAACTGCCAAACATCTCAGGATCATGTGGAGAGTTATATTAAGAGCCTCCATAAGGTTTGCAGTCAGTACATTTGAGTAAAATTGTAGTGTATACTTCTTTCAATTCCAAAGCGCAGTATGCACTGAGAAATCACTTTTTTTATTTTGAATACCTGAGTGATATAACCGGTGTCAAACATCTCAGGATCATGTGGGGAGTTCTGTTTAGATGCTTCCATAAGGTTTGCATTGAGGATTTTAGAGTAAAATTGAAATATATACTTTAAGTTCCAAAGCACTTCATGTGTTGAGAAATCAACTTTTTTGTCTTGAATACCTGAGTGATATAACAACTGTCAAACATCTCAGGATCATGTGGAGAGTTATAGTCAGATGACTCCATAAGGTTTGCAGTCAGTACCTTTGAGTAAAATTGAAATGTATGCTTCATTCAATGCCAAAGCGCAGTATGCACTGAGGAATCATCTTTTTTATCTTGAATACCTGAGAGTTGTAACAGGTGTCAAACAGTTCAGGAACATTTGGGGAGTGATGTTAACATGTTTCCAAAAGGTTTGCATTCAGTACTTCATAGTAAAATTGAAATATATTCTTTTAGTGCCAAAGCATTGCATGCTGAGAGAAATCAACTGTTTTGTCTCGAATACCTGAGTGATATAACAAATGTCAAACATCTCAGGATCATGTGGAGAGTTATGTTTAGATATTTCCATAAGGTTTGCATTGAGGAATTTAGAGTAAAATTGTAATGTATACTTTTAGTTCCAAAACACATCATGCATTGAGATATCAACTTTTTTGTCTTGAATAGCTGAGTGATATAACAACTGTCAAACATCTCAGGATCATGTGGAGAGTTATATTAAGATGACTCCATAAGGTTTGCAGTCAGTACCTTTGAGTAAAATTGTAGTGTATACTTCTTTCAATTCCAAAGCGCAGTATGCACTGAGAAATCACTTTTTTTATTTTGAATACCTGAGTGATATAACCGGTGTCAAATATCTCAGGATATTGTGGGGAGTTCTGTTTAGATGTTTCCATAAGGTTTGCATTGAGGAATTTAGAGTAAAATTGAAATATATACTTAAAGTTCCAAAGCACTTCATGCGTTGAGAAATCAACTTTTTTATCTTGAATACCTGAGTGATATAACAACTATTAAACATCTCAGGATCATGTGGAGAGTTATATTCAGATGACTCCATAATGTTTGCAGTCAGTACCTTTGAGTAAAATTGAAATGTATGCTTCTTTCAATGCCAAAGCACTGTATGCAAAGAGAAATCAACTTTTTTATCCTGAGTACCTGAGTGATGTAACAGGTGTCAAACATCTCAGAATCATGTGGAGAGTGATGTTAACATCTTTCCATAAGGTTGGCATTCAGTACTTCAGAGTAAAATTGAAATATATACTTTTACTGCCAAAGCTTTGCATGCACTGAGAAATCAAATTTTTTGTTTTGAATACCTGAGTGATATAACAAATGTCAAACATCTCAGGATCATGTGGGGAGTTATGTTTAGATATTTCCATAAGGTTTGCAGTCAGTACCTTTGAGTAAAATTGAAATGTATGCTTCATTCAATGCCAAATCACAGTATGCACTGAGAAATCAACTTTTTTATCTTGAATACCAGAGTGATATAACCAGAATCAAACATCTCAGGATCATGCAGGGACTTATGATTAGATGTTTGCATAAGGTTTGCATTGAGGAATTTAGAGTAAAATTGATATATATACTGTTAGTTCCAAACCGCTTCATGCATTGAGAGATCAACTTTTTTGTCCTGAATACCTGAGTGATATAACAACTGTCAAACATCTCAGGATCATGTGGAGAGTTATATTAAGATGACTCCATAAGGTTTGCAGTCAGTACCTTTGAGTAAAATTGAAATGTATGCTTCATTCAATGCCAAAGCACAGTATGCACTGAGAAATCATCTTTTTTATCTTGAATACCTGAGAGATGTAACAGGTGTCAAACAGTTCAGGAACATTTGGGGAGTGATGTTAACATGTTTCCAAAAGGTTTGCATTCAGTACTTCATAGTAAAATTGAAATATATTCTTTTAGTGCCAAAGCATTGCATGCTGAGAGAAATCAACTTTTTTGTCTCGAATACCTGAGTGATATAACAAATGTCAAGCATCTCAGGATCATGTGGGGAGTTATGTTTAGATATTTCCATAAGGTTTGCATTGAGGAATTTAGAGTAAAATTGTAATGTATACTTTTAGTTCCAAAGCACATCATGCATTGAGATATCAACTTTTTTGTCTTGAATAGCTGAGTGATATAACCGGTGTCAAACATCTCAGGATCATGTGGGGAGTTATGTTTAGATGTTTCCATAAGGTTTGCATTGAGGAATTTAGAGTAAAATTGAAATATATACTTTAAGTTCCAAAGCACTTCATGTGTTGAGAAATCAACTTTTTTGTCTTGAATATCTGAGTGATATAACAACTGTCAAACATCTCAGGATCATGTGGAGAGTTATATTAAGATGACTCCATAAGGTTTGCAGTCAGTACCTTTGAGTAAAATTGAAATGTATGCTTCATTCAATGCCAAAGCACAGTATGCACTGAGAAATCAACTTTTTTATCTTGAATAGCTGAGTGATATAACCGGTGTCAAACATCTCAGGATCACGTGGGGAGTTATGTTTAGATGTTTCCATAATGTTTGCCTTCAGGAATTTAGAGTAAAATTGTAATGTATACTTTTAGTTCCAAAGCACATCATGCATTGAGATATCAACTTTTTTGTCTTGAATAGCTGAGTGATATAACAACTGCCAAACATCGCAGGATCATCTGGAGAGTTATATTAAGATGACTCCATAAGGTTTGCAGTCAGTACCTTTGAGTAAAATTGAAATGTATGCTTCTTTCAATGCCAAAGCACAGTATGCACTGAGAAATCAACTTTTTTATCTTGAATACCTGAATGATATAACCGGTGTCAAACATCTCAGGATCATGTGGGGAGTTGTGTTTAGATGTTTCCATAAGGTTTGCATTGTGGAATTTAGAGTAAAATTGAAATATATACTTTAAGTTCCAAAGCACTTCATGTGTTGAGAAATCAACTTTTTTGTCTTGAATATCTGAGTGATATAACAACTGTCAAACATCTCAGGATCATGTGGAGAGTTATATTAAGAGCCTCCATAAGGTTTGCAGTCAGTACATTTGAGTAAAATTGTAGTGTATACTTCTTTCAATTCCAAAGCGCAGTATGCACTGAGAAATCACTTTTTTTATTTTGAATACCTGAGTGATATAACCGGTGTCAAACATCTCAGGATCATGTGGGGAGTTCTGTTTAGATGTTTCCATAAGGTTTGCATTGAGGATTTTAGAGTAAAATTGAAATATATACTTTAAGTTCCAAAGCACTTCATGTGTTGAGAAATCAACTTTTTTGTCTTGAATACCTGAGTGATATAACAACTGTCAAACATCTCAGGATCATGTGGAGAGTTATATTAAGATGACTCCATAAGGTTTGCAGTCAGTACCTTTGAGTAAAATTGAAATGTATGCTTCATTCAATGCCAAAGCACAGTATGCACTGAGAAATCATCTTTTTTATCTTGAATACCTGAGAGATGTAACAGGTGTCAAACAGTTCAGGAACATTTGGGGAGTGATGTTAACATGTTTCCAAAAGGTTTGCATTCAGTACTTCATAGTAAAATTGAAATATATTCTTTTCGTGCCAAAGCATTGCATGCTGAGAGAAATCAACTTTTTTGTCTCGAATACCTGAGTGATATAACAAATGTCAAGCATCTCAGGATCATGTGGGGAGTTATGTTTAGATATTTCCATAAGGTTTGCATTGAGGAATTTAGAGTAAAATTGTAATCTATACTTTTAGTTCCAAAGCACATCATGCATTGAGATATCAACTTTTTTGTCTTGAATAGCTGAGTGATATAACAACTGCCAAACATCTCAGGATCATGTGGAGAGTTATATTAAGATGACTCCATAAGGTTTGCAGTCAGTACCTTTGAGTAAAATTGAAATGTATGCTTCATTCAATGCCAAAGCACAGTATGCACTGAGAAATCATCTTTTTTATCTTGAATACCTGAGAGTTGTAACAGGTGTCAAACAGTTCAGGAACATTTCGGGAGTGATGTTAACATGTTTCCAAAAGGTTTGCATTCAGTACTTCATAGTAAAATTGAAATATATTCTTTTAGTGCCAAAGCATTGCATGCTGAGAGAAATCAACTGTTTTGTCTCGAATACCTGAGTGATATAACAAATGTCAAACATCTCAGGATCATGTGGGGAGTTATGTTTAGATATTTCCATAAGGTTTGCATTGAGGAATTTAGAGTAAAATTGTAATGTATACTTTTAGTTCCAAAACACATCATGCATTGAGATATCAACTTTTTTGTCTTGAATAGCTGAGTGATATAACAACTGTCAAACATCTCAGGATCATGTGGAGAGTTATATTAAGATGACTCCATAAGGTTTGCAGTCAGTACCTTTGAGTAAAATTGTAGTGTATACTTCTTTCAATTCCAAAGCGCAGTATGCACTGAGAAATCACTTTTTTTATTTTGAATACCTGAGTGATATAACCGGTGTCAAACATCTCAGGATATTGTGGGGAGTTCTGTTTAGATGTTTCCATAAGGTTTGCATTGAGGAATTTAGAGTAAAATTGAAATATATACTTAAAGTTCCAAAGCACTTCATGCGTTGAGAAATCAACTTTTTTATCTTGAATACCTGAGTGATATAACAACTATTAAACATCTCAGGATCATGTGGAGAGTTATATTCAGATGACTCCATAATGTTTGCAGTCAGTACCTTTGAGTAAAATTGAAATGTATGCTTCTTTCAATGCCAAAGCACTGTATGCAAAGAGAAATCAACTTTTTTATCCTGAGTACCTGAGTGATGTAACAGGTGTCAAACATCTCAGAATCATGTGGAGAGTGATGTTAACATCTTTCCATAAGGTTGGCATTCAGTACTTCAGAGTAAAATTGAAATATATACTTTTACTGCCAAAGCATTGCATGCACTGAGAAATCAAATTTTTTGTTTTGAATACCTGAGTGATATAACAAATGTCAAACATCTCAGGATCATGTGGGGAGCTATGTTTAGATATTTGCATAAGGTTTGCAGTCAGTACCTTTGAGTAAAATTGAAATGTATGCTTCATTCAATGCCAAATCACAGTATGCACTGAGAAATCAACTTTTTTATCTTGAATACCAGAGTGATATAACCAGAGTCAAACATCTCAGGATCATGCAGGGACTTATGAATAGATGTTTGCATAAGGTTTGCATTGAGGAGTTTAGAGTAAAATTGATATATATACTGTTAGTTCCAAACCGCTTCATGCATTGAGAGATCAACTTTTTTGTCTTGAATAGCAGAGTGATATAACAACTGCCAAACATCTCAGGATCATGTGGAGAGTTATATTAAGATGACTCCATAAGGTTTGCAGTCAGTACCTTTGAGTAAAATTGAAATGTATGCTTCATTCAATGCCAAAGCACAGTATGCACTGAGAAATCATCTTTTTTATCTTGAATACCTGAGAGATGTAACAGGTGTCAAACAGTTCAGGAACATTTGGGGAGTGATGTTAACATGTTTCCAAAAGGTTTGCATTCAGTACTTCATAGTAAAATTGAAATATATTCTTTTAGTGCCAAAGCATTGCATGCTGAGAGAAATCAACTTTTTTGTCTCGAATACCTGAGTGATATAACAAATGTCAAGCATCTCAGGATCATGTGGGGAGTTATGTTTAGATATTTCCATAAGGTTTGCATTGAGGAATTTAGAGTAAAATTGTAATGTATACTTTTAGTTCCAAAGCACATCATGCATTGAGATATCAACTTTTTTGTCTTCAATAGCTGAGTGATATAACAACTGCCAAACATCTCAGGATCATGTGGAGAGTTATATTAAGATGACTCCATAAGGTTTGCAGTCAGTACCTTTGAGTAAAATTGAAATGTATGCTTCATTCAATGCCAAAGCACAGTATGCACTGAGAAATCAACTTTTTTATCTTGAATACCTGAATGATATAACCGGTGTCAAACATCTCAGGATACTGTGGGGAGTTATATTTAGATGTTTCCATAGGGTTTGCATTGAGGAATTTAGAGTAAAATTGAAATATATACTTAAAGTTCCAAAGCACTTCATGCGTTGAGAAATCAACTTTTTTGTCTTGAATACCTGAGTGATATAACAACTATTAAACATCTCAGGATCATGTGGAGAGTTATATTCAGATGACTCCATAAGGTTTGCAGTCAGTACCTTTGAGTAAAATTGAAATGTATGCTTCATTCAATGCCAAAGCACAGTATGCACTGAGAAATCATCTTTTTTATCTTGAATACCTGAGAGTTGTAACAGGTGTCAAACAGTTCAGGAACATTTGGGGAGTGATGTTAACATGTTTCCAAAAGGTTTGCATTCAGTACTTCATAGTAAAATTGAAATATATTCTTTTAGTGCCAAAGCATTGCATGCTGAGAGAAATCAACTGTTTTGTCTCGAATACCTGAGTGATATAACAAATGTCAAACATCTCAGGATCATCTGGGGAGTTATGTTTAGATATTTCCATAAGGTTTGCATTGAGGAATTTAGAGTAAAATTGTAATGTATACTTTTAGTTCCAAAACACATCATGCATTGAGATATCAACTTTTTTGTCTTGAATAGCTGAGTGATATAACAACTGTCAAACATCTCAGGATCATGTGGAGAGTTATATTAAGATGACTCCATAAGGTTTGCAGTCAGTACCTATGAGTAAAATTGTAGTGTATACTTCTTTCAATTCCAAAGCGCAGTATGCACTGAGAAATCACTTTTTTTATTTTGAATACCTGAGTGATATAACCGGTGTCAAACATCTCAGGATATTGTGGGGAGTTCTGTTTAGATGTTTCCATAAGGTTTGCATTGAGGAATTTAGAGTAAAATTGAAATATATACTTAAAGTTCCAAAGCACTTCATGCGTTGAGAAATCAACTTTTTTATCTTGAATACCTGAGTGATATAACAACTATTAAACATCTCAGGATCATGTGGAGAGTTATATTCAGATGACTCCATAATGTTTGCAGTCAGTACCTTTGAGTAAAATTGAAATGTATGCTTCTTTCAATGCCAAAGCACTGTATGCAAAGAGAAATCAACTTTTTTATCCTGAGTACCTGAGTGATGTAACAGGTGTCAAACATCTCAGAATCATGTGGAGAGTGATGTTAACATCTTTCCATAAGGTTGGCATTCAGTACTTCAGAGTAAAATTGAAATATATACTTTTACTGCCAAAGCATTGCATGCACTGAGAAATCAAATTTTTTGTTTTGAATACCTGAGTGATATAACAAATGTCAAACATCTCAGGATCATGTGGGGAGTTATGTTTAGATATTTCCATAAGGTTTGCAGTCAGTACCTTTGAGTAAAATTGAAATGTATGCTTCATTCAATGCCAAATCACAGTATGCACTGAGAAATCAACTTTTTTATCTTGAATACCAGAGTGATATAACCAGATTCAAACATCTCAGGATCATGCAGGGACTTATGATTAGATGTTTGCATAAGGTTTGCATTGAGGAATTTAGAGTAAAATTGATATATATACTGTTAGTTCCAAACCGCTTCATGCATTGAGAGATCAACTTTTTTGTCTTGAATAGCAGAGTGATATAACAACTGCCAAACATCTCAGGATCATGTGGAGAGTTATATTAAGATGACTCCATAAGGTTTGCAGTCAGTACCTTTGAGTAAAATTGAAATGTATGCTTCATTCAATGCCAAAGCACAGTATGCACGGAGAAATCAACTTTTTTATCTTGAATAGCTGAGTGATATAACCGGTGTCAAACATCTCAGGATCACGTGGGGAGTTATGTTTAGATGTTTCCATTATGTTTGCCTTCAGGAATTTAGAGTAAAATTGTAATGTATACTTTTAGTTCCAAACCACTTCATGCATTGAGATATCAACTTTTTTGTCTTGAATAGCAGAGTGATATAACAACTGCCAAACATCTCAGGATCATGTGGAGAGTTATATTAAGAGCCTCCATAAGGTTTGCAGTCAGTACATTTGAGTAAAATTGTAGTGTATACTTCTTTCAATTTCAAAGCGCAGTATGCACTGAGAAATCACTTTTTTTATTTTGAATACCTGAGTGATATAACCGGTGTCAAACATCTCAGGATCATGTGGGGAGTTCTGTTTAGATGTTTCCATAAGGTTTGCATTGAGGATTTTAGAGTAAAATTGAAATATATACTTTAAGTTCCAAAGCACTTCATGTGTTGAGAAATCAACTTTTTTGTCTTGAATACCTGAGTGATATAACAACTGTCAAGCATCTCAGGATCATGTGGAGAGTTATATTCAGATGACTCCATAAGGTTTGCAGTCAGTACCTTTGAGTAAAATTGAAATGTATGCTTCATTCAATGCCAAAGCGCAGTATGCACTGAGAAATCATCTTTTTTATCTTGAATACCTGAGAGTTGTAACAGGTGTCAAACAGTTCAGGAACATTTGGGGAGTGATGTTAACATGTTTCCAAAAGGTTTGCATTCAGTACTTCATAGTAAAATTGAAATATATTCTTTTAGTGCCAAAGCATTGCATGCTGAGAGAAATCAACTGTTTTGTCTCGAATACCTGAGTGATATAACAAATGTCAAACATCTCAGGATCATGTGGGGAGTTATGTTTAGATATTTCCATAAGGTTTGCATTGAGGAATTTAGAGTAAAATTGTAATGTATACTTCTAGTTCCAAAACACATCATGCATTGAGATATCAACTTTTTTGTCTTGAATAGCTGAGTGATATAACAACTGTCAAACATCTCAGGATCATGTGGAGAGTTATATTAAGATGACTCCATAAGGTTTGCAGTCAGTACCTTTGAGTAAAATTGTAGTGTATACTTCTTTCAATTCCAAAGCGCAGTATGCACTGAGAAATCACTTTTTTTATTTTGAATACCTGAGTGATATAACCGGTGTCAAATATCTCAGGATATTGTGGGGAGTTCTGTTTAGATGTTTCCATAAGGTTTGCATTGAGGAATTTAGAGTGAAATTGAAATATATACTTAAAGTTCCAAAGCACTTCATGCGTTGAGAAATCAACTTTTTTATCTTGAATACCTGAGTGATATAACAACTATTAAACATCTCAGGATCATGTGGAGAGTTATATTCAGATGACTCCATAATGTTTGCAGTCAGTACCTTTGAGTAAAATTGAAATGTATGCTTCTTTCAATGCCAAAGCACTGTATGCAAAGAGAAATCAACTTTTTTATCCTGAGTACCTGAGTGATGTAACAGGTGTCAAACATCTCAGAATCATGTGGAGAGTGATGTTAACATCTTTCCATAAGGTTGGCATTCAGTACTTCAGAGTAAAATTGAAATATATACTTTTACTGCCAAAGCATTGCATGCACTGAGAAATCAAATTTTTTGTTTTGAATACCTGAGTGATATAACAAATGTCAAACATCTCAGGATCATGTGGGGAGTTATGTTTAGATATTTCCATAAGGTTTGCAGTCAGTACCTTTGAGTAAAATTGAAATGTATGCTTCATTCAATGCCAAATCACAGTATGCACTGAGAAATCAACTTTTTTATCTTGAATACCAGAGTGATATAACCAGATTCAAACATCTCAGGATCATGCAGGGACTTATGATTAGATGTTTGCATAAGGTTTGCATTGAGGAATTTAGAGTAAAATTGATATATATACTGTTAGTTCCAAACCGCTTCATGCATTGAGAGATCAACTTTTTTGTCTTGAATAGCAGAGTGATATAACAACTGCCAAACATCTCAGGATCATGTGGAGAGTTATATTAAGATGACTCCATAAGGTTTGCAGTCAGTACCTTTGAGTAAAATTGAAATGTATGCTTCATTCAATGCCAAAGCACAGTATGCACTGAGAAATCAAGTTTTTTACCTTGAATACCTGAATGATATAACCGGTGTCAAACATCTCAGGATACTGTGGGGAGTTATATTTAGATGTTTCCATAGGGTTTGCATTGAGGAATTTAGAGTAAAATTGAAATATATACTTAAAGTTCCAAAGCACTTCATGCGTTGAGAAATCAACTTTTTTGTCTTGAATACCTGAGTGATATACAACTATTAAACATCTCAGGATCATGTGGAGAGTTTTATTCAGATGACTCCATAAGGTTTGCAGTCAGTACCTTTGAGTAAAATTGAAATGTATGCTTCATTCAATGCCAAAGCACAGTATGCACTGAGAAATCATCTTTTTTATCTTGAATACCTGAGAGTTGTAACAGGTGTCAAACAGTTCAGGAACATTTGGGGAGTGATGTTAACATGTTTCCAAAAGGTTTGCATTCAGTACTTCATAGTAAAATTGAAATATATTCTTTTAGTGCCAAAGCATTGCATGCTGAGAGAAATCAACTGTTTTGTCTCGAATACCTGAGTGATATAACAAATGTCAAACATCTCAGGATCATGTGGGGAGTTATGTTTAGATATTTCCATAATGTTTGCATTGAGGAATTTAGAGTAAAATTGTAATGTATACTTTTAGTTCCAAAACACATCATGCATTGAGATATCAACTTTTTTGTCTTGAATAGCTGAGTTATATAACAACTGCCAAACATCTCAGGATCATGTGGAGAGTTATATTAAGATAACTCCATAAGGTTTGCAGTCAGTACCTTTGAGTAAAATTGAAATGTATGCTTCATTCAATGCCAAAGCACAGTATGCACTGAGAAATCAACTTTTTTTATCTTGAATACCTGAATGATATAACCGGTGTCAAACATCTCAGGATCATTTGGGGAGTTATGTTTAGATGTTTCCATAATGTTTGCCTTCAGGAATTTAGAGTAAAATTGTAATGTATACTTTTAGTTCCAAACCACTTCATGCATTGAGATATCAACTTTTTTGTCTTGAATAGCAGAGTGATATAACAACTGCCAAACATCTCAGGATCATGTGGAGAGTTATATTAAGAGCCTCCATAAGGTTTGCAGTCAGTACATTTGAGTAAAATTGTAGTGTATACTTCTTTCAATTCCAAAGCGCAGTATGCACTGAGAAATCACTTTTTTTATTTTGAATACCTGAGTGATATAACCGGTGTCAAACATCTCAGGATCATGTGGGGAGTTCTGTTTAGATGTTTCCATAAGGTTTGCATTGAGGATTTTAGAGTAAAATTGAAATATATACTTTAAGTTCCAAAGCACTTCATGTGTTGAGAAATCAACTTTTTTGTCTTGAATACCTGAGTGATATAACAACTGTCAAACATCTCAGGATCATGTGGAGAGTTATATTAAGATGACTCCATAAGGTTTGCATTGAGGAATTTAGAGTAAAATTGTAATGTATACTTTTAGTTCCAAAACACATCATGCATTGAGATATCAACTTTTTTGTCTTGAATAGCTGAGTTATATAACAACTGCCAAACATCTCAGGATCATGTGGAGAGTTATATTAAGATGACTCCATAAGGTTTGCAGTCAGTACCTTTGAGTAAAATTGAAATGTATGCTTCATTCAATGCCAAAGCACAGTATGCACTGAGAAATCAACTTTTTTATCTTGAATACCTGAATGATATAACCGGTGTCAAACATCTCAGGATCATGTGGGGAGTTATGTTCAGATGTTTCCATAATGTTTGCCTTCAGGAATTTAGAGTAAAATTGTAATGTATACTTTTAGTTCCAAAGCACATCATGCATTGAGATATCAACTTTTTTGTCTTGAATAGCTGAGTGATATAACAACTGTCAAACATCTCAGGATCATGTGGAGAGTTATATTAAGATGACTCCATAAGGTTTGCAGTCAGTACCTTTGAGTAAAATTGAAATGTATGCTTCATTCAATGCCAAAGCACAGTATGCACTGAGAAATCAACTTTTTTATCTTGAATAGCTGAGTGATATAACCGGTGTCAAACATCTCAGGATCACGTGGGGAGTTATGTTTTGATGTTTCCATAATGTTTGCCTTCAGGAATTTAGAGTAAAATTGTAATGTATACTTTTAGTTCCAAACCACTTCATGCATTGAGATATCAACTTTTTTGTCTTGAATAGCAGAGTGATATAACAACTGCCAAACATCTCAGGATCATGTGGAGAGTTATATTAAGAGCCTCCATAAGGTTTGCAGTCAGTACATTTGAGTAAAATTGTAGTGTATACTTCTTTCAATTCCAAAGCGCAGTATGCACTGAGAAATCACTTTTTTTATTTTGAATACCTGAGTGATATAACCGGTGTCAAACATCTCAGGATCATGTGGGGAGTTCTGTTTAGATGCTTCCATAAGGTTTGCATTGAGGATTTTAGAGTAAAATTGAAATATATACTTTAAGTTCCAAAGCACTTCATGTGTTGAGAAATCAACTTTTTTGTCTTGAATACCTGAGTGATATAACAACTGTCAAACATCTCAGGATCATGTGGAGAGTTATAGTCAGATGACTCCATAAGGTTTGCAGTCAGTACCTTTGAGTAAAATTGAAATGTATGCTTCATTCAATGCCAAAGCGCAGTATGCACTGAGGAATCATCTTTTTTATCTTGAATACCTGAGAGTTGTAACAGGTGTCAAACAGTTCAGGAACATTTGGGGAGTGATGTTAACATGTTTCCAAAAGGTTTGCATTCAGTACTTCATAGTAAAATTGAAATATATTCTTTTAGTGCCAAAGCATTGCATGCTGAGAGAAATCAACTGTTTTGTCTCGAATACCTGAGTGATATAACAAATGTCAAACATCTCAGGATCATGTGGAGAGTTATGTTTAGATATTTCCATAAGGTTTGCATTGAGGAATTTAGAGTAAAATTGTAATGTATACTTTTAGTTCCAAAACACATCATGCATTGAGATATCAACTTTTTTGTCTTGAATAGCTGAGTGATATAACAACTGTCAAACATCTCAGGATCATGTGGAGAGTTATATTAAGATGACTCCATAAGGTTTGCAGTCAGTACCTTTGAGTAAAATTGTAGTGTATACTTCTTTCAATTCCAAAGCGCAGTATGCACTGAGAAATCACTTTTTTTATTTTGAATACCTGAGTGATATAACCGGTGTCAAATATCTCAGGATATTGTGGGGAGTTCTGTTTAGATGTTTCCATAAGGTTTGCATTGAGGAATTTAGAGTAAAATTGAAATATATACTTAAAGTTCCAAAGCACTTCATGCGTTGAGAAATCAACTTTTTTATCTTGAATACCTGAGTGATATAACAACTATTAAACATCTCAGGATCATGTGGAGAGTTATATTCAGATGACTCCATAATGTTTGCAGTCAGTACCTTTGAGTAAAATTGAAATGTATGCTTCTTTCAATGCCAAAGCACTGTATGCAAAGAGAAATCAACTTTTTTATCCTGAGTACCTGAGTGATGTAACAGGTGTCAAACATCTCAGAATCATGTGGAGAGTGATGTTAACATCTTTCCATAAGGTTGGCATTCAGTACTTCAGAGTAAAATTGAAATATATACTTTTACTGCCAAAGCTTTGCATGCACTGAGAAATCAAATTTTTTGTTTTGAATACCTGAGTGATATAACAAATGTCAAACATCTCAGGATCATGTGGGGAGTTATGTTTAGATATTTCCATAAGGTTTGCAGTCAGTACCTTTGAGTAAAATTGAAATGTATGCTTCATTCAATGCCAAATCACAGTATGCACTGAGAAATCAACTTTTTTATCTTGAATACCAGAGTGATATAACCAGAATCAAACATCTCAGGATCATGCAGGGACTTATGATTAGATGTTTGCATAAGGTTTGCATTGAGGAATTTAGAGTAAAATTGATATATATACTGTTAGTTCCAAACCGCTTCATGCATTGAGAGATCAACTTTTTTGTCCTGAATACCTGAGTGATATAACAACTGTCAAACATCTCAGGATCATGTGGAGAGTTATATTAAGATGACTCCATAAGGTTTGCAGTCAGTACCTTTGAGTAAAATTGAAATGTATGCTTCATTCAATGCCAAAGCACAGTATGCACTGAGAAATCATCTTTTTTATCTTGAATACCTGAGAGATGTAACAGGTGTCAAACAGTTCAGGAACATTTGGGGAGTGATGTTAACATGTTTCCAAAAGGTTTGCATTCAGTACTTCATAGTAAAATTGAAATATATTCTTTTAGTGCCAAAGCATTGCATGCTGAGAGAAATCAACTTTTTTGTCTCGAATACCTGAGTGATATAACAAATGTCAAGCATCTCAGGATCATGTGGGGAGTTATGTTTAGATATTTCCATAAGGTTTGCATTGAGGAATTTAGAGTAAAATTGTAATGTATACTTTTAGTTCCAAAGCACATCATGCATTGAGATATCAACTTTTTTGTCTTGAATAGCTGAGTGATATAACCGGTGTCAAACATCTCAGGATCATGTGGGGAGTTATGTTTAGATGTTTCCATAAGGTTTGCATTGAGGAATTTAGAGTAAAATTGAAATATATACTTTAAGTTCCAAAGCACTTCATGTGTTGAGAAATCAACTTTTTTGTCTTGAATATCTGAGTGATATAACAACTGTCAAACATCTCAGGATCATGTGGAGAGTTATATTAAGATGACTCCATAAGGTTTGCAGTCAGTACCTTTGAGTAAAATTGAAATGTATGCTTCATTCAATGCCAAAGCACAGTATGCACTGAGAAATCAACTTTTTTATCTTGAATAGCTGAGTGATATAACCGGTGTCAAACATCTCAGGATCACGTGGGGAGTTATGTTTAGATGTTTCCATAATGTTTGCCTTCAGGAATTTAGAGTAAAATTGTAATGTATACTTTTAGTTCCAAAGCACATCATGCATTGAGATATCAACTTTTTTGTCTTGAATAGCTGAGTGATATAACAACTGCCAAACATCGCAGGATCATCTGGAGAGTTATATTAAGATGACTCCATAAGGTTTGCAGTCAGTACCTTTGAGTAAAATTGAAATGTATGCTTCTTTCAATGCCAAAGCACAGTATGCACTGAGAAATCAACTTTTTTATCTTGAATACCTGAATGATATAACCGGTGTCAAACATCTCAGGATCATGTGGGGAGTTGTGTTTAGATGTTTCCATAAGGTTTGCATTGTGGAATTTAGAGTAAAATTGAAATATATACTTTAAGTTCCAAAGCACTTCATGTGTTGAGAAATCAACTTTTTTGTCTTGAATATCTGAGTGATATAACAACTGTCAAACATCTCAGGATCATGTGGAGAGTTATATTAAGAGCCTCCATAAGGTTTGCAGTCAGTACATTTGAGTAAAATTGTAGTGTATACTTCTTTCAATTCCAAAGCGCAGTATGCACTGAGAAATCACTTTTTTTATTTTGAATACCTGAGTGATATAACCGGTGTCAAACATCTCAGGATCATGTGGGGAGTTCTGTTTAGATGTTTCCATAAGGTTTGCATTGAGGATTTTAGAGTAAAATTGAAATATATACTTTAAGTTCCAAAGCACTTCATGTGTTGAGAAATCAACTTTTTTGTCTTGAATACCTGAGTGATATAACAACTGTCAAACATCTCAGGATCATGTGGAGAGTTATATTAAGATGACTCCATAAGGTTTGCAGTCAGTACCTTTGAGTAAAATTGAAATGTATGCTTCATTCAATGCCAAAGCACAGTATGCACTGAGAAATCATCTTTTTTATCTTGAATACCTGAGAGATGTAACAGGTGTCAAACAGTTCAGGAACATTTGGGGAGTGATGTTAACATGTTTCCAAAAGGTTTGCATTCAGTACTTCATAGTAAAATTGAAATATATTCTTTTCGTGCCAAAGCATTGCATGCTGAGAGAAATCAACTTTTTTGTCTCGAATACCTGAGTGATATAACAAATGTCAAGCATCTCAGGATCATGTGGGGAGTTATGTTTAGATATTTCCATAAGGTTTGCATTGAGGAATTTAGAGTAAAATTGTAATCTATACTTTTAGTTCCAAAGCACATCATGCATTGAGATATCAACTTTTTTGTCTTGAATAGCTGAGTGATATAACAACTGCCAAACATCTCAGGATCATGTGGAGAGTTATATTAAGATGACTCCATAAGGTTTGCAGTCAGTACCTTTGAGTAAAATTGAAATGTATGCTTCATTCAATGCCAAAGCACAGTATGCACTGAGAAATCATCTTTTTTATCTTGAATACCTGAGAGTTGTAACAGGTGTCAAACAGTTCAGGAACATTTGGGGAGTGATGTTAACATGTTTCCAAAAGGTTTGCATTCAGTACTTCATAGTAAAATTGAAATATATTCTTTTAGTGCCAAAGCATTGCATGCTGAGAGAAATCAACTGTTTTGTCTCGAATACCTGAGTGATATAACAAATGTCAAACATCTCAGGATCATGTGGGGAGTTATGTTTAGATATTTCCATAAGGTTTGCATTGAGGAATTTAGAGTAAAATTGTAATGTATACTTTTAGTTCCAAAACACATCATGCATTGAGATATCAACTTTTTTGTCTTGAATAGCTGAGTGATATAACAACTGTCAAACATCTCAGGATCATGTGGAGAGTTATATTAAGATGACTCCATAAGGTTTGCAGTCAGTACCTTTGAGTAAAATTGTAGTGTATACTTCTTTCAATTCCAAAGCGCAGTATGCACTGAGAAATCACTTTTTTTATTTTGAATACCTGAGTGATATAACCGGTGTCAAACATCTCAGGATATTGTGGGGAGTTCTGTTTAGATGTTTCCATAAGGTTTGCATTGAGGAATTTAGAGTAAAATTGAAATATATACTTAAAGTTCCAAAGCACTTCATGCGTTGAGAAATCAACTTTTTTATCTTGAATACCTGAGTGATATAACAACTATTAAACATCTCAGGATCATGTGGAGAGTTATATTCAGATGACTCCATAATGTTTGCAGTCAGTACCTTTGAGTAAAATTGAAATGTATGCTTCTTTCAATGCCAAAGCACTGTATGCAAAGAGAAATCAACTTTTTTATCCTGAGTACCTGAGTGATGTAACAGGTGTCAAACATCTCAGAATCATGTGGAGAGTGATGTTAACATCTTTCCATAAGGTTGGCATTCAGTACTTCAGAGTAAAATTGAAATATATACTTTTACTGCCAAAGCATTGCATGCACTGAGAAATCAAATTTTTTGTTTTGAATACCTGAGTGATATAACAAATGTCAAACATCTCAGGATCATGTGGGGAGCTATGTTTAGATATTTGCATAAGGTTTGCAGTCAGTACCTTTGAGTAAAATTGAAATGTATGCTTCATTCAATGCCAAATCACAGTATGCACTGAGAAATCAACTTTTTTATCTTGAATACCAGAGTGATATAACCAGAGTCAAACATCTCAGGATCATGCAGGGACTTATGAATAGATGTTTGCATAAGGTTTGCATTGAGGAGTTTAGAGTAAAATTGATATATATACTGTTAGTTCCAAACCGCTTCATGCATTGAGAGATCAACTTTTTTGTCTTGAATAGCAGAGTGATATAACAACTGCCAAACATCTCAGGATCATGTGGAGAGTTATATTAAGATGACTCCATAAGGTTTGCAGTCAGTACCTTTGAGTAAAATTGAAATGTATGCTTCATTCAATGCCAAAGCACAGTATGCACTGAGAAATCATCTTTTTTATCTTGAATACCTGAGAGATGTAACAGGTGTCAAACAGTTCAGGAACATTTGGGGAGTGATGTTAACATGTTTCCAAAAGGTTTGCATTCAGTACTTCATAGTAAAATTGAAATATATTCTTTTAGTGCCAAAGCATTGCATGCTGAGAGAAATCAACTTTTTTGTCTCGAATACCTGAGTGATATAACAAATGTCAAGCATCTCAGGATCATGTGGGGAGTTATGTTTAGATATTTCCATAAGGTTTGCATTGAGGAATTTAGAGTAAAATTGTAATGTATACTTTTAGTTCCAAAGCACATCATGCATTGAGATATCAACTTTTTTGTCTTCAATAGCTGAGTGATATAACAACTGCCAAACATCTCAGGATCATGTGGAGAGTTATATTAAGATGACTCCATAAGGTTTGCAGTCAGTACCTTTGAGTAAAATTGAAATGTATGCTTCATTCAATGCCAAAGCACAGTATGCACTGAGAAATCAACTTTTTTATCTTGAATACCTGAATGATATAACCGGTGTCAAACATCTCAGGATACTGTGGGGAGTTATATTTAGATGTTTCCATAGGGTTTGCATTGAGGAATTTAGAGTAAAATTGAAATATATACTTAAAGTTCCAAAGCACTTCATGCGTTGAGAAATCAACTTTTTTGTCTTGAATACCTGAGTGATATAACAACTATTAAACATCTCAGGATCATGTGGAGAGTTATATTCAGATGACTCCATAAGGTTTGCAGTCAGTACCTTTGAGTAAAATTGAAATGTATGCTTCATTCAATGCCAAAGCACAGTATGCACTGAGAAATCATCTTTTTTATCTTGAATACCTGAGAGTTGTAACAGGTGTCAAACAGTTCAGGAACATTTGGGGAGTGATGTTAACATGTTTCCAAAAGGTTTGCATTCAGTACTTCATAGTAAAATTGAAATATATTCTTTTAGTGCCAAAGCATTGCATGCTGAGAGAAATCAACTGTTTTGTCTCGAATACCTGAGTGATATAACAAATGTCAAACATCTCAGGATCATCTGGGGAGTTATGTTTAGATATTTCCATAAGGTTTGCATTGAGGAATTTAGAGTAAAATTGTAATGTATACTTTTAGTTCCAAAACACATCATGCATTGAGATATCAACTTTTTTGTCTTGAATAGCTGAGTGATATAACAACTGTCAAACATCTCAGGATCATGTGGAGAGTTATATTAAGATGACTCCATAAGGTTTGCAGTCAGTACCTATGAGTAAAATTGTAGTGTATACTTCTTTCAATTCCAAAGCGCAGTATGCACTGAGAAATCACTTTTTTTATTTTGAATACCTGAGTGATATAACCGGTGTCAAACATCTCAGGATATTGTGGGGAGTTCTGTTTAGATGTTTCCATAAGGTTTGCATTGAGGAATTTAGAGTAAAATTGAAATATATACTTAAAGTTCCAAAGCACTTCATGCGTTGAGAAATCAACTTTTTTATCTTGAATACCTGAGTGATATAACAACTATTAAACATCTCAGGATCATGTGGAGAGTTATATTCAGATGACTCCATAATGTTTGCAGTCAGTACCTTTGAGTAAAATTGAAATGTATGCTTCTTTCAATGCCAAAGCACTGTATGCAAAGAGAAATCAACTTTTTTATCCTGAGTACCTGAGTGATGTAACAGGTGTCAAACATCTCAGAATCATGTGGAGAGTGATGTTAACATCTTTCCATAAGGTTGGCATTCAGTACTTCAGAGTAAAATTGAAATATATACTTTTACTGCCAAAGCATTGCATGCACTGAGAAATCAAATTTTTTGTTTTGAATACCTGAGTGATATAACAAATGTCAAACATCTCAGGATCATGTGGGGAGTTATGTTTAGATATTTCCATAAGGTTTGCAGTCAGTACCTTTGAGTAAAATTGAAATGTATGCTTCATTCAATGCCAAATCACAGTATGCACTGAGAAATCAACTTTTTTATCTTGAATACCAGAGTGATATAACCAGATTCAAACATCTCAGGATCATGCAGGGACTTATGATTAGATGTTTGCATAAGGTTTGCATTGAGGAATTTAGAGTAAAATTGATATATATACTGTTAGTTCCAAACCGCTTCATGCATTGAGAGATCAACTTTTTTGTCTTGAATAGCAGAGTGATATAACAACTGCCAAACATCTCAGGATCATGTGGAGAGTTATATTAAGATGACTCCATAAGGTTTGCAGTCAGTACCTTTGAGTAAAATTGAAATGTATGCTTCATTCAATGCCAAAGCACAGTATGCACGGAGAAATCAACTTTTTTATCTTGAATAGCTGAGTGATATAACCGGTGTCAAACATCTCAGGATCACGTGGGGAGTTATGTTTAGATGTTTCCATTATGTTTGCCTTCAGGAATTTAGAGTAAAATTGTAATGTATACTTTTAGTTCCAAACCACTTCATGCATTGAGATATCAACTTTTTTGTCTTGAATAGCAGAGTGATATAACAACTGCCAAACATCTCAGGATCATGTGGAGAGTTATATTAAGAGCCTCCATAAGGTTTGCAGTCAGTACATTTGAGTAAAATTGTAGTGTATACTTCTTTCAATTTCAAAGCGCAGTATGCACTGAGAAATCACTTTTTTTATTTTGAATACCTGAGTGATATAACCGGTGTCAAACATCTCAGGATCATGTGGGGAGTTCTGTTTAGATGTTTCCATAAGGTTTGCATTGAGGATTTTAGAGTAAAATTGAAATATATACTTTAAGTTCCAAAGCACTTCATGTGTTGAGAAATCAACTTTTTTGTCTTGAATACCTGAGTGATATAACAACTGTCAAGCATCTCAGGATCATGTGGAGAGTTATATTCAGATGACTCCATAAGGTTTGCAGTCAGTACCTTTGAGTAAAATTGAAATGTATGCTTCATTCAATGCCAAAGCGCAGTATGCACTGAGAAATCATCTTTTTTATCTTGAATACCTGAGAGTTGTAACAGGTGTCAAACAGTTCAGGAACATTTGGGGAGTGATGTTAACATGTTTCCAAAAGGTTTGCATTCAGTACTTCATAGTAAAATTGAAATATATTCTTTTAGTGCCAAAGCATTGCATGCTGAGAGAAATCAACTGTTTTGTCTCGAATACCTGAGTGATATAACAAATGTCAAACATCTCAGGATCATGTGGGGAGTTATGTTTAGATATTTCCATAAGGTTTGCATTGAGGAATTTAGAGTAAAATTGTAATGTATACTTCTAGTTCCAAAACACATCATGCATTGAGATATCAACTTTTTTGTCTTGAATAGCTGAGTGATATAACAACTGTCAAACATCTCAGGATCATGTGGAGAGTTATATTAAGATGACTCCATAAGGTTTGCAGTCAGTACCTTTGAGTAAAATTGTAGTGTATACTTCTTTCAATTCCAAAGCGCAGTATGCACTGAGAAATCACTTTTTTTATTTTGAATACCTGAGTGATATAACCGGTGTCAAATATCTCAGGATATTGTGGGGAGTTCTGTTTAGATGTTTCCATAAGGTTTGCATTGAGGAATTTAGAGTGAAATTGAAATATATACTTAAAGTTCCAAAGCACTTCATGCGTTGAGAAATCAACTTTTTTATCTTGAATACCTGAGTGATATAACAACTATTAAACATCTCAGGATCATGTGGAGAGTTATATTCAGATGACTCCATAATGTTTGCAGTCAGTACCTTTGAGTAAAATTGAAATGTATGCTTCTTTCAATGCCAAAGCACTGTATGCAAAGAGAAATCAACTTTTTTATCCTGAGTACCTGAGTGATGTAACAGGTGTCAAACATCTCAGAATCATGTGGAGAGTGATGTTAACATCTTTCCATAAGGTTGGCATTCAGTACTTCAGAGTAAAATTGAAATATATACTTTTACTGCCAAAGCATTGCATGCACTGAGAAATCAAATTTTTTGTTTTGAATACCTGAGTGATATAACAAATGTCAAACATCTCAGGATCATGTGGGGAGTTATGTTTAGATATTTCCATAAGGTTTGCAGTCAGTACCTTTGAGTAAAATTGAAATGTATGCTTCATTCAATGCCAAATCACAGTATGCACTGAGAAATCAACTTTTTTATCTTGAATACCAGAGTGATATAACCAGATTCAAACATCTCAGGATCATGCAGGGACTTATGATTAGATGTTTGCATAAGGTTTGCATTGAGGAATTTAGAGTAAAATTGATATATATACTGTTAGTTCCAAACCGCTTCATGCATTGAGAGATCAACTTTTTTGTCTTGAATAGCAGAGTGATATAACAACTGCCAAACATCTCAGGATCATGTGGAGAGTTATATTAAGATGACTCCATAAGGTTTGCAGTCAGTACCTTTGAGTAAAATTGAAATGTATGCTTCATTCAATGCCAAAGCACAGTATGCACTGAGAAATCAAGTTTTTTACCTTGAATACCTGAATGATATAACCGGTGTCAAACATCTCAGGATACTGTGGGGAGTTATATTTAGATGTTTCCATAGGGTTTGCATTGAGGAATTTAGAGTAAAATTGAAATATATACTTAAAGTTCCAAAGCACTTCATGCGTTGAGAAATCAACTTTTTTGTCTTGAATACCTGAGTGATATACAACTATTAAACATCTCAGGATCATGTGGAGAGTTTTATTCAGATGACTCCATAAGGTTTGCAGTCAGTACCTTTGAGTAAAATTGAAATGTATGCTTCATTCAATGCCAAAGCACAGTATGCACTGAGAAATCATCTTTTTTATCTTGAATACCTGAGAGTTGTAACAGGTGTCAAACAGTTCAGGAACATTTGGGGAGTGATGTTAACATGTTTCCAAAAGGTTTGCATTCAGTACTTCATAGTAAAATTGAAATATATTCTTTTAGTGCCAAAGCATTGCATGCTGAGAGAAATCAACTGTTTTGTCTCGAATACCTGAGTGATATAACAAATGTCAAACATCTCAGGATCATGTGGGGAGTTATGTTTAGATATTTCCATAATGTTTGCATTGAGGAATTTAGAGTAAAATTGTAATGTATACTTTTAGTTCCAAAACACATCATGCATTGAGATATCAACTTTTTTGTCTTGAATAGCTGAGTTATATAACAACTGCCAAACATCTCAGGATCATGTGGAGAGTTATATTAAGATAACTCCATAAGGTTTGCAGTCAGTACCTTTGAGTAAAATTGAAATGTATGCTTCATTCAATGCCAAAGCACAGTATGCACTGAGAAATCAACTTTTTTTATCTTGAATACCTGAATGATATAACCGGTGTCAAACATCTCAGGATCATTTGGGGAGTTATGTTTAGATGTTTCCATAATGTTTGCCTTCAGGAATTTAGAGTAAAATTGTAATGTATACTTTTAGTTCCAAACCACTTCATGCATTGAGATATCAACTTTTTTGTCTTGAATAGCAGAGTGATATAACAACTGCCAAACATCTCAGGATCATGTGGAGAGTTATATTAAGAGCCTCCATAAGGTTTGCAGTCAGTACATTTGAGTAAAATTGTAGTGTATACTTCTTTCAATTCCAAAGCGCAGTATGCACTGAGAAATCACTTTTTTTATTTTGAATACCTGAGTGATATAACCGGTGTCAAACATCTCAGGATCATGTGGGGAGTTCTGTTTAGATGTTTCCATAAGGTTTGCATTGAGGATTTTAGAGTAAAATTGAAATATATACTTAAAGTTCCAAAGCACTTCATGCGTTGAGAAATCAACTTTTTTGTCTTGAATACCTCAGTGATATAACAACTATTAAACATCTCAGGATCATGTGGAGAGTTATATTCAGATGACTCCATAAGGTTTGCAGTCAGTACCTTTGAGTAAAATTGAAATGTATGCTTCATTCAATGCCAAAGCACAGTATGCTCTGAGAAATCATCTTTTTTATCTTGAATACCTGAGAGTTGTAACAGGTGTCAAACAGTTCAAGAACATTTGGGGAGTGATGTTAACATGTTTCCAAAAGGTTTGCATTCAGTACTTCATAGTAAAATTGAAATATATTCTTTTAGTGCCAAAGCATTGCATGCTGAGAGAAATCAACTGTTTTGTCTCGAATACCTGAGTGATATAACAAATGTCAAACATCTCAGGATCATGTGGGGAGTTATGTTTAGATATTTCCATAATGTTTGCATTGAGGAATTTAGAGTAAAATTGTAATGTATACTTTTAGTTCCAAAACACATCATGCATTGAGATATCAACTTTTTTGTCTTGAATAGCTGAGTGATATAACAACTGTCAAACATCTCAGGATCATGTGGAGAGTTATATTAAGATGACTCCATAAGGTTTGCAGTCAGTACCTTTGAGTAAAATTGTAGTGTATACTTCTTTCAATTCCAAAGCGCAGTATGCACTGAGAAATCACTTTTTTTATTTTGAATACCTGAGTGATATAACCGGTGTCAAACATCTCAGGATATTGTGGGGAGTTCTGTTTAGATGTTTCCATAAGGTTTGCATTGAGGAATTTAGAGTAAAATTGAAATATATACTTAAAGTTCCAAAGCACTTCATGCGTTGAGAAATCAACTTTTTTATCTTGAATACCTGAGTGATATAACAACTATTAAACATCTCAGGATCATGTGGAGAGTTATATTCAGATGACTCCATAATGTTTGCAGTCAGTACCTTTGAGTAAAATTGAAATGTATGCTTCATTCAATGCCAAAGCACAGTATGCACTGAGAAATCATCTTTTTTATCTTGAATACCTGAGAGTTGTAACAGGTGTCAAACAGTTCAAGAACATTTGGGGAGTGATGTTAACATGTTTCCAAAAGGTTTGCATTCAGTACTTCATAGTAAAATTGAAATATATTCTTTTAGTGCCAAAGCATTGCATGCTGAGAGAAATCAACTGTTTTGTCTCGAATACCTGAGTGATATAACAAATGTCAAACATCTCAGGATCATGTGGGGAGTTATGTTTAGATATTTCCATAATGTTTGCATTGAGGAATTTAGAGTAAAATTGTAATGTATACTTTTAGTTCCAAAACACATCATGCATTGAGATATCAACTTTTTTGTCTTGAATAGCTGAGTGATATAACAACTGTCAAACATCTCAGGATCATGTGGAGAGTTATATTAAGATGACTCCATAAGGTTTGCAGTCAGTACCTTTGAGTAAAATTGTAGTGTATACTTCTTTCAATTCCAAAGCGCAGTATGCACTGAGAAATCACTTTTTTTATTTTGAATACCTGAGTGATATAACCGGTGTCAAACATCTCAGGATATTGTGGGGAGTTCTGTTTAGATGTTTCCATAAGGTTTGCATTGAGGAATTTAGAGTAAAATTGAAATATATACTTAAAGTTCCAAAGCACTTCATGCGTTGAGAAATCAACTTTTTTATCTTGAATACCTGAGTGATATAACAACTATTAAACATCTCAGGATCATGTGGAGAGTTATATTCAGATGACTCCATAATGTTTGCAGTCAGTACCTTTGAGTAAAATTGAAATGTATGCTTCATTCAATGCCAAAGCACTGTATGCAAAGAGAAATCAACTTTTTTATCCTGAGTACCTGAGTGATGTAACAGGTGTCAAACATCTCAGAATCATGTGGAGAGTGATGTTAACATCTTTCCATAAGGTTGGCATTCAGTACTTCAGAGTAAAATTGAAATATATACTTTTACTGCCAAAGCATTGCATGCACTGAGAAATCAAATTTTTTGTTTTGAATACCTGAGTGATATAACAAATGTCAAACATCTCAGGATCATGTGGGGAGTTATGTTTAGATATTTCCATAAGGTTTGCAGTCAGTACCTTTGAGTAAAATTGAAATGTATGCTTCATTCAATACCAAATCACAGTATGCACTGAGAAATCAACTTTTTTATCTTGAATACCATTGTGATATAACCAGAGTCAAACATCTCAGGATCATGCAGGGACTTATGATTAGATGTTTGCATAAGGTTTGCATTGAGGAATTTAGAGTAAAATTGATATATATACTGTTAGTTCCAAACCGCTTCATGCATTGAGAGATCAACTTTTTTGTCTTGAATAGCAGAGTGATATAACAACTGCCAAACATCTCAGGATCATGTGGAGAGTTATATTAAGATGACTCCATAAGGTTTGCAGTCAGTACCTTTGAGTAAAATTGAAATGTATGCTTCATTCAATGCCAAAGCACAGTATGCACTGAGAAATCATCTTTTTTATCTTGAATACCTGAGAGATGTAACAGGTGTCAAACAGTTCAGGAACATTTGGGGAGTGATGTTAACATGTTTCCAAAAGGTTTGCATTCAGTACTTCATAGTAAAATTGAAATATATTCTTTTAGTGCCAAAGCATTGCATGCTGAGAGAAATCAACTTTTTTGTCTCGAATACCTGAGTGATATAACAAATGTCAAGCATCTCAGGATCATGTGGGGAGTTATGTTTAGATATTTCCATAAGGTTTGCATTGAGGAATTTAGAGTAAAATTGTAATGTATACTTTTAGTTCCAAAGCACATCATGCATTGAGATATCAACTTTTTTGTCTTGAATAGCTGAGTGATATAACAACTGCCAAACATCTCAGGATCATGTGGAGAGTTATATTAAGATGACTCCATAAGGTTTGCAGTCAGTACCTTTGAGTAAAATTGAAATGTATGCTTCATTCAATGCCAAAGCACAGTATGCACTGAGAAATCAACTTTTTTATCTTGAATACCTGAATGATATAACCGGTGTCAAACATCTCAGGATACTGTGGGGAGTTATATTTAGATGTTTCCATAGGGTTTGCATTGAGGAATTTAGAGTAAAATTGAAATATATACTTAAAGTTCCAAAGCACTTCATGCGTTGAGAAATCAACTTTTTTGTCTTGAATACCTGAGTGATATAACAACTATTAAACATCTCAGGATCATGTGGAGAGTTATATTCAGATGACTCCATAAGGTTTGCAGTCAGTACCTTTGAGTAAAATTGAAATGTATGCTTCATTCAATGCCAAAGCACAGTATGCACTGAGAAATCATCTTTTTTATCTTGAATACCTGAGAGTTGTAACAGGTGTCAAACAGTTCAGGAACATTTGGGGAGTGATGTTAACATGTTTCCAAAAGGTTTGCATTCAGTACTTCATAGTAAAATTGAAATATATTCTTTTAGTGCCAAAGCATTGCATGCTGAGAGAAATCAACTTTTTTCTCTCGAATACCTGAGTGATATAACAAATGTCAAACATCTCAGGATCATGTGGGGAGTTATGTTTAGATATTTCCATAAGGTTTGCATTGAGGAATTTAGAGTAAAATTGTAATGTATACTTTTAGTTCCAAAACACATCATGCATTGAGATATCAACTTTTTTGTCTTGAATACCTGAGTTATATAACAACTGCCAAACATCTCAGGATCATGTGGAGAGTTATATTAAGATGACTCCATAAGGTTTGCAGTCAGTACCTTTGAGTAAAATTGAAATGTATGCTTCATTCAATGCCAAAGCACAGTATGCACTGAGAAATCAACTTTTTTATCTTGAATACCTGAATGATATAACCGGTGTCAAACATCTCAGGATACTGTGGGGAGTTATGTTTAGATGTTTCCATAAGGTTTGCATTGAGGAATTTAGAGTAAAATTGAAATATATACTTAAAGTTCCAAAGCACTTCATGCGTTGAGAAATCAACTTTTTTGTCTTGAATACCTGAGTGATATAACAACTATTAAACATCTCAGGATCATGTGGAGAGTTATATTCAGATGACTCCATAAGGTTTGCAGTCAGTACCTTTGAGTAAAATTGAAATGTATGCTTCATTCAATGCCAAAGCACAGTATGCACTGAGAAATCATCTTTTTTATCTTGAATACCTGAGAGTTGTAACAGGTGTCAAACAGTTCAGGAACATTTGGGGAGTGATGTTAACATGTTTCCAAAAGGTTTGCATTCAGTACTTCATAGTAAAATTGAAATATATTCTTTTAGTGCCAAAGCATTGCATGCTGAGAGAAATCAACTGTTTTGTCTCGAATACCTGAGTGATATAACAAATGTCAAACATCTCAGGATCATGTGGGGAGTTATGTTTAGATATTTCCATAAGGTTTGCATTGAGGAATTTAGAGTAAAATTGTAATGTATACTTTTAGTTCCAAAACACATCATGCATTGAGATATCAACTTTTTTGTCTTGAATAGCTGAGTGATATAACAACTGTCAAACATGTCAGGATCATGTGGAGAGTTATATTAAGATGACTCCATAAGGTTTGCAGTCAGTACCTTTGAGTAAAATTGTAGTGTATACTTCTTTCAATTCCAAAGCGCAGTATGCACTGAGAAATCACTTTTTTTATTTTGAATACCTGAGTGATATAACCGGTGTCAAACATCTCAGGATATTGTGGGGAGTTCTGTTTAGATGTTTCCATAAGGTTTGCATTGAGGAATTTAGAGTAAAATTGAAATATATACTTAAAGTTCCAAAGCACTTCATGCGTTGAGAAATCAACTTTTTTATCTTGAATACCTGAGTGATATAACAACTATTAAACATCTCAGGATCATGTAGAGAGTTATATTCAGATGACTCCATAATGTTTGCAGTCAGTACCTTTGAGTAAAATTGAAATGTATGCTTCTTTCAATGCCAAAGCACTGTATGCAAAGAGAAATCAACTTTTTTATCCTGAGTACCTGAGTGATGTAACAGGTGTCAAACATCTCAGAATCATGTGGAGAGTGATGTTAACATCTTTCCATAAGGTTGGCATTCAGTACTTCAGAGTAAAATTGAAATATTTACTTTTACTGCCAAAGCATTGCATGCACTGAGAAATCAAATTTTTTGTTTTGAATACCTGAGTGATATAACAAATGTCAAACATCTCAGGATCATGTGGGGAGTTATGTTTAGATATTTCCATAAGGTTTGCAGTCAGTACCTTTGAGTAAAATTGAAATGTATGCTTCATTCAATGCCAAATCACAGTATGCACTGAGAAATCAACTTTTTTATCTTGAATACCAGAGTGATATAACCAGAGTCAAACATCTCAGGATCATGCAGGGACTTATGATTAGATGTTTGCATAAGGTTTGCATTGAGGAATTTAGAGTAAAATTGATATATATACTGTTAGTTCCAAACCGCTTCATGCATTGAGAGATCAACTTTTTTGTCTTGAATATCTGAGTGATATAACAACTGTCAAACATCTCAGGATCATGTGGAGAGTTATATTAAGATGACTCCATAAGGTTTGCAGTCAGTACCTTTGAGTAAAATTGAAATGTATGCTTCATTTAATGCCAAAGCACAGTATGCACTGAGAAATCAACTTTTTTATCTTGAATAGCTGAGTGATATAACCGGTGTCAAACATCTCAGGATCACGTGGGGAGTTATGTTTAGATGTTTCCATAATGTTTGCCTTCAGGAATTTAGAGTAAAATTGTAATGTATACTTTTAGTTCCAAACCACTTCATGCATTGAGATATCAACTTTTTTGTCTTGAATAGCAGAGTGATATAACAACTGCCAAACATCTCAGGATCATGTAGAGAGTTATATTAAGAGCCTCCATAAGGTTTGCAGTCAGTACCTTTGAGTAAAATTGTAGTGTATACTTCTTTCAATTCCAAAGCGCAGTATGCACTGAGAAATCACTTTTTTTATTTTGAATACCTGAGTGATATAACCGGTGTCAAACATCTCAGGATCATGTGGGGAGTTCTGTTTAGATGTTTCCATAAGGTTTGCATTGAGGATTTTAGAGTAAAATTGAAATATATACTTTAAGTTCCAATGCACTTCATGTGTTGAGAAATCAACTTTTTTGTCTTGAATACCTGAGTGGTATAACAACTGTCAAACATCTCAGGATCATGTGGAGAGTTATATTAAGATGACTCCATAAGGTTTGCAGTCAGTACCTTTGAGTAAAATTGAAATGTATGCTTCATTCAATGCCAAAGCACAGTATGCACTGAGAAATCATCTTTTTTATCTTGAATACCTGAGAGATGTAACAGGTGTCAAACAGTTCAGGAACATTTGGGGAGTGATGTTAACATGTTTCCAAAAGGTTTGCATTCAGTACTTCATAGTAAAATTGAAATATATTCTTTTAGTGCCAAAGCATTGCATGCTGAGAGAAATCAACTTTTTTGTCTCGAATACCTGAGTGATATAACAAATGTCAAGCATCTCAGGATCATGTGGGGAGTTATGTTTAGATATTTCCATAAGGTTTGCATTGAGGAATTTAGAGTAAAATTGTAATCTATACTTTTAGTTCCAAAGCACATCATGCATTGAGATATCAACTTTTTTGTCTTGAATAGCTGAGTGATATAACAACTGCCAAACATCTCAGGATCATGTGGAGAGTTATATTAAGATGACTCCAGAAGGTTTGCAGTCAGTACCTTTGAGTAAAATTGAAATGTATGCTTCATTCAATGCCAAAGCACAGTATGCACTGAGAAATCAACTTTTTTATCTTGAATACCTGAATGATATAACCGGTGTCAAACATCTCAGGATACTGTGGGGAGTTATGTTTAGATGTTTCCATAAGGTTTGCATTGAGGAATTTAGAGTAAAATTGAAATATATACTTAAAGTTCCAAAGCACTTCATGCGTTGAGAAATCAACTTTTTTGTCTTGAATACCTGAGTGATATAACAACTATTAAACATCTCAGGATCATGTGGAGAGTTATATTCAGATGACTCCATAAGGTTTGCAGTCAGTACCTTTGAGTAAAATTGAAATGTATGCTTCATTCAATGCCAAAGCACAGTATGCACTGAGAAATCATCTTTTTTATCTTGAATACCTGAGAGTTGTAACAGGTGTCAAACAGTTCAGGAACATTTGGGGAGTGATGTTAACATGTTTCCAAAAGGTTTGCATTCAGTACTTCATAGTAAAATTGAAATATATTCTTTTAGTGCCAAAGCATTGCATGCTGAGAGAAATCAACTTTTTTGTCTCGAATACCTGAGTGATATAACAAATGTCAAACATCTCAGGATCATGTGGGGAGTTATGTTTAGATATTTCCATAAGGTTTGCATTGAGGAATTTAGAGTAAAATTGTAATGTATACTTTTAGTTCCAAAACACATCATGCATTGAGATATCAACTTTTTTGTCTTGAATAGCTGAGTGATATAACAACTGTCAAACATCTCAGGATCATGTGGAGAGTTATATTAAGATGACTCCATAAGGTTTGCAGTCAGTACCTTTGAGTAAAATTGAAATGTATGCTTCATTCAATGCCAAAGCACAGTATGCACTGAGAAGTCAACTTTTCTATCTTGAATAGCTGAGTGATATAACCGGTGTCAAACATCTCAGGATCACGTGGGGAGTTATGTTTAGATGTTTCCATAATGTTTGCCTTCAGGAATTTAGAGTAAAATTGTAATCTATACTTTTAGTTCCAAACCACTTCATGCATTGAGATATCAACTTTTCTGTCTTGAATACCTGAGTGATATAACAACTGCCAAACATCTCAGGATCATGTGGAGAGTTATATTAAGAGCCTCCATAAGGTTTGCAGTCAGTACCTTTGAGTAAAATTGTAGTGTATACTTCTTTCAATTCCAAAGCGCAGTATGCACTGAGAAATCACTTTTTTTATTTTGAATACCTGAGTGATATAACCGGTGTCAAACATCTCAGGATATTGTGGGGAGTTCTGTTTAGATGTTTCCATAAGGTTTGCATTGAGGAATTTAGAGTAAAATTGAAATATATACTTAAAGTTCCAAAGCACTTCATGCGTTGAGAAATCCACTTTTTTATCTTGAATACCTGAGTGATATAACAACTATTAAACATCTCAGGATCATGTGGAGAGTTATATTCAGATGACTCCATAATGTTTGCAGTCAGTACCTTTGAGTAAAATTGAAATGTATGCTTCTTTCAATGCCAAAGCACTGTATGCAAAGAGAAATCAACTTTTTTATCCTGAGTACCTGAGTGATGTAACAGGTGTCAAACATCTCAGAATCATGTGGAGAGTGATGTTAACATCTTTCCATAAGGTTGGCATTCAGTACTTCAGAGTAAAATTGAAATGTATACTTTTACTGCCAAAGCATTGCATGCACTGAGAAATCAAATTTTTTGTTTTGAATACCTGAGTGATATAACAAATGTCAAACATCTCAGGATCATGTGGGGAGTTATGTTTAGATATTTCCATAAGGTTTGCATTGAGGAATTTAGAGTAAAATTGATATATATACTGTTAGTTCCAAACCGCTTCATGCATTGAGAGATCAACTTTTTTGTCTTGAATGGCAGAGTGATATAACCAGAGTCAAACATCTCAGGATCATGCAGGGACTTATGATTAGATGTTTGCATAAGGTTTGCATTGAGGAATTTAGAGTAAAATTGATATATATACTGTTAGTTCCAAACCGCTTCATGCATTGAGAGATCAACTTTTTTGTCTTGAATGGCAGAGTGATATAACAACTGCCAAACATCTCAGGATCATGTGGAGAGTTATATTAAGATGACTCCATAAGGTTTGCAGTCAGTACCTTTGAGTAAAATTGAAATGTATGCTTCATTCAATGCCAAAGCACAGTATGCACTGAGAAATCATCTTTTTTATCTTGAATACCTGAGAGATGTAACAGGTGTCAAACAGTTCAGGAACATTTGGGGAGTGATGTTAACATGTTTCCAAAAGGTTTGCATTCAGTACTTCATAGTAAAATTGAAATATATTCTTTTAGTGCCAAAGCATTGCATGCTGAGAGAAATCAACTTTTTTGTCTCGAATACCTGAGTGATATAACAAATGTCAAGCATCTCAGGATCATGTGGGGAGTTATGTTTAGATATTTCCATAAGGTTTGCATTGAGGAATTTAGAGTAAAATTGTAATGTATACTTTTACTTCCAAAGCACATCATGCATTGAGATATCAACTTTTTTGTCTTGAATAGCTGAGTGATATAACAACTGCCAAACATCTCAGGATCATGTGGAGAGTTATATTAAGATGACTCCATAAGGTTTGCAGTCAGTACCTTTGAGTAAAATTGAAATGTATGCTTCATTCAATGCCAAAGCACAGTATGCACTGAGAAATCAACTTTTTTATCTTGAATACCTGAATGATATAACCGGTGTCAAACATCTCAGGATACTGTGGGGAGTTATATTTAGATGTTTCCATAGGGTTTGCATTGAGGAATTTAGAGTAAAATTGAAATATATACTTAAAGTTCCAAAGCACTTCATGCGTTGAGAAATCAACTTTTTTGTCTTGAATACCTGAGTGATATAACAACTATTAATCATCTCAGGATCATGTGGAGAGTTATATTCAGATGACTCCATAAGGTTTGCAGTCAGTACCTTTGAGTAAAATTGAAATGTATGCTTCATTCAATGCCAAAGCACAGTATGCACTGAGAAATCATCTTTTTTATCTTGAATACCTGAGAGTTGTAACAGGTGTCAAACAGTTCAGGAACATTTGGGGAGTGATGTTAACATGTTTCCAAAAGGTTTGCATTCAGTACTTCATAGTAAAATTGAAATATATTCTTTTAGTGCCAAAGCATTGCATGCTGAGAGAAATCAACTTTTTTGTCTCGAATACCTGAGTGATATAACAAATGTCAAACATCTCAGGATCATGTGGGGAGTTATGTTTAGATATTTCCATAAGGTTTGCATTGAGGAATTTAGAGTAAAATTGTAATGTATACTTTTAGTTCCAAAGCACATCATGCATTGAGATATCAACTTTTTTGTCTTGAATAGCTGAGTGATATAACAACTGCCAAACATCTCAGGATCATGTGGAGAGTTATATTAAGATGACTCCATAAGGTTTGCAGGCAGTACCTTTGAGTAAAATTGAAATGTATGCTTCATTCAATGCCAAAGCACAGTATGCACTGAGAAATCAACTTTTTTATCTTGAATACCTGAATGATATAACCGGTGTCAAACATCTCAGGATCATGTGGGGAGTTATGTTTAGATGTTTCCATAAGGTTTGCATTGAGGAATTTAGAGTAAAATTGAAATATATACTTTAAGTTCCAAAGCACTTCATGTGTTGAGAAATCAACTTTTTTGTCTTGAATATCTGAGTGATATAACAACTGTCAAACATCTCAGGATCATGTGGAGAGTTATATTAAGATGACTCCAGAAGGTTTGCAGTCAGTACCTTTGAGTAAAATTGAAATGCATGCTTCATTCAATGCCAAAGCACACTATGCACTGAGAAATCAACTTTTTTATCTTGAATAGCTGAGTGATATAACCGGTGTCAAACATCTCAGGATCACGTGGGGAGTTATGTTTAGATGTTTCCATAATGTTTGCCTTCAGGAATTTAGAGTAAAATTGTAGTCTATACTTTTAGTTCCAAACCACTTCATGCATTGAGATATCAACTTTTCTGTCTTGAATAGCAGAGTGATATAACAACTGCCAAACATCTCAGGATCATGTGGAGAGTTATATTAAGAGCCTCCATAAGGTTTGCAGTCAGTACCTTTGAGTAAAATTGTAGTGTATACTTCTTTCAATTCCAAAGCGCAGTATGCACTGAGAAATCACTTTTTTTATTTTGAATACCTGAGTGATATAACCGGTGTCAAACATCTCAGGATCATGTGGGGAGTTCTGTTTAGATGTTTCCATAAGGTTTGCATTGAGGATTTTAGAGTAAAATTGAAATATATACTTTAAGTTCCAAAGCACTTCATGTGTTGAGAAATCAACTTTTTTGTCCTGAATGCCTGAGTGATATAACAACTGTCAAACATCTCAGGATCATGTGGAGAGTTATATTAAGATGACTCCATAAGGTTTGCAGTCAGTACCTTTGAGTAAAATTGAAATGTATGCTTCATTCAATGCCAAAGCACAGTATGCACTGAGAAATCATCTTTTTTATCTTGAATACCTGAGAGATGTAAAAGGTGTCAAACAGTTCAGGAACATTTGGGGAGTGATGTTAACATGTTTCCAAAAGGTTTGCATTCAGTACTTCATAGTAAAATTGAAATATATTCTTTTAGTGCCAAAGCATTGCATGCTGAGAGAAATCAACTTTGTTGTCTCGAATACCTGAGTGATATAACAAATGTCAAGCATCTCAGGATCATGTGGGGAGTTATGTTTAGATATTTCCATAAGGTTTGCATTGAGGAATTTAGAGTAAAATTGTAATGTATACTTTTAGTTCCAAAGCACATCATGCATTGAGATATCAACTTTTTTGTCTTGAATAGCTGAGTGATATAACAACTGCCAAACATCTCAGGATCATGTGGAGAGTTATATTCAGATGACTCCATAAGGTTTGCAGTCAGTACCTTTGAGTAAAATTGAAATGTATGCTTCATTCAATGCCAAAGCACAGTATGCACTGAGAAATCATCTTTTTTATCTTGAATACCTGAGAGTTGTAACAGGTGTCAAACAGTTCAGGAACATTTGGGGAGTGATGTTAACATGTTTCCAAAAGGTTTGCATTCAGTACTTCATAGTAAAATTGAAATATATTCTTTTAGTGCCAAAGCATTGCATGCTGAGAGAAATCAACTTTTTTGTCTCGAATACCTGAGTGATATAACAAATGTCAAACATCTCAGGATCATGTGGGGAGTTATGTTTAGATATTTCCATAAGGTTTGCATTGAGGAATTTAGAGTAAAATTGTAATGTATACTTTTAGTTCCAAAGCACATCATGCATTGAGATATCAACTTTTTTGTCTTGAATAGCTGAGTGATATAACAACTGCCAAACATCTCAGGATCATGTGGAGAGTTATATTAAGATGACTCCATAAGGTTTGCAGGCAGTACCTTTGAGTAAAATTGAAATGTATGCTTCATTCAATGCCAAAGCACAGTATGCACTGAGAAATCAACTTTTTTATCTTGAATACCTGAATGATATAACCGGTGTCAAACATCTCAGGATCATGTGGGGAGTTATGTTTAGATGTTTCCATAAGGTTTGCATTGAGGAATTTAGAGTAAAATTGAAATATATACTTTAAGTTCCAAAGCACTTCATGTGTTGAGAAATCAACTTTTTTGTCTTGAATATCTGAGTGATATAACAACTGTCAAACATCTCAGGATCATGTGGAGAGTTATATTAAGATGACTCCAGAAGGTTTGCAGTCAGTACCTTTGAGTAAAATTGAAATGCATGCTTCATTCAATGCCAAAGCACACTATGCACTGAGAAATCAACTTTTTTATCTTGAATAGCTGAGTGATATAACCGGTGTCAAACATCTCAGGATCACGTGGGGAGTTATGTTTAGATGTTTCCATAATGTTTGCCTTCAGGAATTTAGAGTAAAATTGTAATCTATACTTTTAGTTCCAAACCACTTCATGCATTGAGATATCAACTTTTCTGTCTTGAATAGCAGAGTGATATAACAACTGCCAAACATCTCAGGATCATGTGGAGAGTTATATTAAGAGCCTCCATAAGGTTTGCAGTCAGTACCTTTGAGTAAAATTGTAGTGTATACTTCTTTCAATTCCAAAGCGCAGTATGCACTGAGAAATCACTTTTTTTATTTTGAATACCTGAGTGATATAACCGGTGTCAAACATCTCAGGATCATGTGGGGAGTTCTGTTTAGATGTTTCCATAAGGTTTGCATTGAGGATTTTAGAGTAAAATTGAAATATATACTTTAAGTTCCAAAGCACTTCATGTGTTGAGAAATCAACTTTTTTGTCCTGAATGCCTGAGTGATATAACAACTGTCAAACATCTCAGGATCATGTGGAGAGTTATATTAAGATGACTCCATAAGGTTTGCAGTCAGTACCTTTGAGTAAAATTGAAATGTATGCTTCATTCAATGCCAAAGCACAGTATGCACTGAGAAATCATCTTTTTTATCTTGAATACCTGAGAGATGTAAAAGGTGTCAAACAGTTCAGGAACATTTGGGGAGTGATGTTAACATGTTTCCAAAAGGTTTGCATTCAGTACTTCATAGTAAAATTGAAATATATTCTTTTAGTGCCAAAGCATTGCATGCTGAGAGAAATCAACTTTGTTGTCTCGAATACCTGAGTGATATAACAAATGTCAAGCATCTCAGGATCATGTGGGGAGTTATGTTTAGATATTTCCATAAGGTTTGCATTGAGGAATTTAGAGTAAAATTGTAATGTATACTTTTAGTTCCAAAGCACATCATGCATTGAGATATCAACTTTTTTGTCTTGAATAGCTGAGTGATATAACAACTGCCAAACATCTCAGGATCATGTGGAGAGTTATATTCAGATGACTCCATAAGGTTTGCAGTCAGTACCTTTGAGTAAAATTGAAATGTATGCTTCATTCAATGCCAAAGCACAGTATGCACTGAGAAATCATCTTTTTTATCTTGAATACCTGAGAGTTGTAACAGGTGTCAAACAGTTCAGGAACATTTGGGGAGTGATGTTAACATGTTTCCAAAAGGTTTGCATTCAGTACTTCATAGTAAAATTGAAATATATTCTTTTAGTGCCAAAGCATTGCATGCTGAGAGAAATCAACTTTTTTGTCTCGAATACCTGAGTGATATAACAAATGTCAAACATCTCAGGATCATGTGGGGAGTTATGTTTAGATATTTCCATAAGGTTTGCATTGAAGAATTTAGAGTAAAATTGTAATGTATACTTTTAGTTCCAAAGCACATCATGCATTGAGATATCAACTTTTTTGTCTTGAATAGCTGAGTGATATAACAACTGCCAAACATCTCAGGATGATGTGGAGAGTTATATTAAGATGACTCCATAAGGTTTGCAGTCAGTACCTTTGAGTAAAATTGAAATGTATGCTTCATTCAATGCCAAAGCACAGTATGCACTGAGAAATCAACTTTTTTATCTTGAATACCTGAATGAAATAACCGGTGTCAAACATCTCAGGATACTGTGGGGAGTTATGTTTAGATGTTTCCATAAGGTTTGCATTGAGGAATTTAGAGTAAAATTGAAATATATACTTAAAGTTCCAAAGCACTTCATGCGTTGAGAAATCAACTTGTTTGTCTTGAATACCTGAGTGATATAACAACTATTAAACATCTCAAGATCATGTGGAGAGTTATATTCAGATGACTCCATAAGGTTTGCAGTCAGTACCTTTGAGTAAAATTGAAATGTATGCTTCATTCAATGCCAAAGCACAGTATGCACTGAGAAATCATCTTTTTTATCTTGAATACCTGAGAGTTGTAACAGTTGTCAAACAGTTCAGGAACATTTGGGGAGTGATGTTAACATGTTTCCAAAAGGTTTGCATTCAGTACTTCATAGTAAAATTGAAATATATTCTTTTAGTGCCAAAGCATTGCATGCTGAGAGAAATCAACTTTTTTGTCTCGAATACCTGAGTGATATAACAAATGTCAAACATCTCAGGATCATGTGGGGAGTTATGTTTAGATATTTCCATAAGGTTTGCATTGAGGAATTTAGAGTAAAATTGTAATGTATACTTTTAGTTCCAAAGCACATCATGCATTGAGATGTCAACTTTTTTGTCTTGAATAGCTGAGTGATATAACAACTGCCAAACATCTCAGGATCATGTGGAGAGTTATATTAAGATGACTCCATAAGGTTTGCAGGCAGTACCTTTGAGTAAAATTGAAATGTATGCTTCATTCAATGCCAAAGCACAGTATGCACTGAGAAATCAACTTTTTTATCTTGAATACCTGAATGATATAACCGGTGTCAAACATCTCAGGATCATGTGGGGAGTTATGTTTAGATGTTTCCATAAGGTTTGCATTGAGGAATTTAGAGTAAAATTGAAATATATACTTTAAGTTCCAAAGCACTTCATGTGTTGAGAAATCAACTTTTTTGTCTTGAATATCTGAGCGATATAACAACTGTCAAACATCTCAGGATCATGTGGAGAGTTATATTAAGATGACTCCAGAAGGTTTGCAGTCAGTACCTTTGAGTAAAATTGAAATGTATGCTTCATTCAATGCCAAAGCACACTATGCACTGAGAAATCAACTTTTTTATCTTGAATAGCTGAGTGATATAACCGGTGTCAAACATCTCAGGATCACGTGGGGAGTTATGTTTAGATGTTTCCATAATGTTTGCCTTCAGGAATTTAGAGTAAAATTGTAATCTATACTTTTAGTTCCAAACCACTTCATGCATTGAGATATCAACTTTTCTGTCTTGAATACCTGAGTGATATAACAACTGCCAAACATCTCAGGATCATGTGGAGAGTTATATTAAGAGCCTCCATAAGGTTTGCAGTCAGTACCTTTGAGTAAAATTGTAGTGTATACTTCTTTCAATTCCAAAGCGCAGTATGCACTGAGAAATCACTTTTTTTATTTTGAATACCTGAGTGATATAACCGGTGTCAAACATCTCAGGATCATGTGGGGAGTTCTGTTTAGATGTTTCCATAAGGTTTGCATTGAGGATTTTAGAGTAAAATTGAAATATATACTTTAAGTTCCAAAGCACTTCATGTGTTGAGAAATCAACTTTTTTGTCCTGAATGCCTGAGTGATATAACAACTGTCAAACATCTCAGGATCATGTGGAGAGTTATATTAAGATGACTCCATAAGGTTTGCAGTCAGTACCTTTGAGTAAAATTGAAATGTATGCTTCATTCAATGCCAAAGCACAGTATGCACTGAGAAATCATCTTTTTTATCTTGAATACCTGAGAGATGTAACAGGTGTCAAACAGTTCAGGAACATTTGGGGAGTGATGTTAACATGTTTCCAAAAGGTTTGCATTCAGTACTTCATAGTAAAATTGAAATATATTCTTTTAGTGCCAAAGCATTGCATGCTGAGAGAAATCAACTTTTTTGTCTCGAATACCTGAGTGATATAACAAATGTCAAGCATCTCAGGATCATGTGGGGAGTTATGTTTAGATATTTCCATAAGGTTTGCATTGAGGAATTTAGAGTAAAATTGTAATGTATACTTTTAGTTCCAAAGCACATCATGCATTGAGATATCAACTTTTTTGTCTTGAATAGCTGAGTGATATAACAACTGCCAAACATCTCAGGATCATGTGGAGAGTTATATTCAGATGACTCCATAAGGTTTGCAGTCAGTACCTTTGAGTAAAATTGAAATGTATGCTTCATTCAATGCCAAAGCACAGTATGCACTGAGAAATCATCTTTTTTATCTTGAATACCTGAGAGTTGTAACAGGTGTCAAACAGTTCAGGAACATTTGGGGAGTGATGTTAACATGTTTCCAAAAGGTTTGCATTCAGTACTTCATAGTAAAATTGAAATATATACTTTTAGTGCCAAAGCATTGCATGCTGAGAGAAATCAACTTTTTTGTCTCGAATACCTGAGTGATATAACAAATGTCAAACATCTCAGGATCATGTGGGGAGTTATGTTTAGATATTTCCATAAGGTTTGCATTGAAGAATTTAGAGTAAAATTGTAATGTATACTTTTAGTTCCAAAGCACATCATGCATTGAGATATCAACTTTTTTGTCTTGAATAGCTGAGTGATATAACAACTGCCAAACATCTCAGGATGATCTGGAGAGTTATATTAAGATGACTCCATAAGGTTTGCAGTCAGTACCTTTGAGTAAAATTGAAATGTATGCTTCATTCAATGCCAAAGCACAGTATGCACTGAGAAAACAACTTTTCTATCTTGAATACCTGAATGAAATAACCGGTGTCAAACATCTCAGGATACTGTGGGGAGTTATGTTTAGATGTTTCCATAAGGTTTGCATTGAGGAATTTAGAGTAAAATTGAAATATATACTTAAAGTTCCAAAGCACTTCATGCGTTGAGAAATCAACTTGTTTGTCTTGAATACCTGAGTGATATAACAACTATTAAACATCTCAAGATCATGTGGAGAGTTATATTCAGATGACTCCATAAGGTTTGCAGTCAGTACCTTTGAGTAAAATTGAAATGTATGCTTCATTCAATGCCAAAGCACAGTATGCACTGAGAAATCATCTTTTTTATCTTGAATACCTGAGAGTTGTAACAGGTGTCAAACAGTTCAGGAACATTTGGGGAGTGATGTTAACATGTTTCCAAAAGGTTTGCATTCAGTACTTCATAGTAAAATTGAAATATATTCTTTTAGTGCCAAAGCATTGCATGCTGAGAGAAATCAACTTTTTTGTCTCGAATACCTGAGTGATATAACAAATGTCAAACATCTCAGGATCATGTGGGGAGTTATGTTTAGATATTTCCATAAGGTTTGCATTGAGGAATTTAGAGTAAAATTGTAATGTATACTTTTAGTTCCAAAGCACATCATGCATTGAGATATCAACTTTTTTGTCTTGAATAGCTGAGTGATATAACAACTGCCAAACATCTCAGGATCATGTGGAGAGTTATATTAAGATGACTCCATAAGGTTTGCAGGCAGTACCTTTGAGTAAAATTGAAATGTATGCTTCATTCAATGCCAAAGCACAGTATGCACTGAGAAATCAACTTTTTTATCTTGAATACCTGAATGATATAACCGGTGTCAAACATCTCAGGATCATGTGGGGAGTTATGTTTAGATGTTTCCATAAGGTTTGCATTGAGGAATTTAGAGTAAAATTGAAATATATACTTTAAGTTCCAAAGCACTTCATGTGTTGAGAAATCAACTTTTTTGTCTTGAATATCTGAGTGATATAACAACTGTCAAACATCTCAGGATCATGTGGAGAGTTATATTAAGATGACTCCAGAAGGTTTGCAGTCAGTACCTTTGAGTAAAATTGAAATGTATGCTTCATTCAATGCCAAAGCACACTATGCACTGAGAAATCAACTTTTTTATCTTGAATAGCTGAGTGATATAACCGGTGTCAAACATCTCAGGATCACGTGGGGAGTTATGTTTAGATGTTTCCATAATGTTTGCCTTCAGGAATTTAGAGTAAAATTGTAATCTATACTTTTAGTTCCAAACCACTTCATGCATTGAGATATCAACTTTTCTGTCTTGAATACCTGAGTGATATAACAACTGCCAAACATCTCAGGATCATGTGGAGAGTTATATTAAGAGCCTCCATAAGGTTTGCAGTCAGTACCTTTGAGTAAAATTGTAGTGTATACTTCTTTCAATTCCAAAGCGCAGTATGCACTGAGAAATCACTTTTTTTATTTTGAATACCTGAGTGATATAACCGGTGTCAAACATCTCAGGATCATGTGGGGAGTTCTGTTTAGATGTTTCCATAAGGTTTGCATTGAGGATTTTAGAGTAAAATTGAAATATATACTTTAAGTTCCAAAGCACTTCATGTGTTGAGAAATCAACTTTTTTGTCCTGAATGCCTGAGTGATATAACAACTGTCAAACATCTCAGGATCATGTGGAGAGTTATATTAAGATGACTCCATAAGGTTTGCAGTCAGTACCTTTGAGTAAAATTGAAATGTATGCTTCATTCAATGCCAAAGCACAGTATGCACTGAGAAATCATCTTTTTTATCTTGAATACCTGAGAGATGTAACAGGTGTCAAACAGTTCAGGAACATTTGGGGAGTGATGTTAACATGTTTCCAAAAGGTTTGCATTCAGTACTTCATAGTAAAATTGAAATATATTCTTTTAGTGCCAAAGCTTTGCATGCTGAGAGAAATCAACTTTTTTGTCTCGAATACCTGAGTGATATAACAAATGTCAAGCATCTCAGGATCATGTGGGGAGTTATGTTTAGATATTTCCATAAGGTTTACATTGAGGAATTTAGAGTAAAATTGTAATGTATACTTTTAGTTCCAAAGCACATCATGCATTGAGATATCAACTTTTTTGTCTTGAATAGCTGAGTGATATAACAACTGCCAAACATCTCACGATCATGTGGAGAGTTATATTCAGATGACTCCATAAGGTTTGCAGTCAGTACCTTTGAGTAAAATTGAAATGTATGCTTCATTCAATGCCAAAGCACAGTATGCACTGAGAAATCATCTTTTTTATCTTGAATACCTGAGAGTTGTAACAGGTGTCAAACAGTTCAGGAACATTTGGGGAGTGATGTTAACATGTTTCCAAAAGGTTTGCATTCAGTACTTCATAGTAAAATTGAAATATATTCTTTTAGTGCCAAAGCATTGCATGCTGAGAGAAATCAACTTTTTTGTCTCGAATACCTGAGTGATATAACAAATGTCAAACATCTCAGGATCATGTGGGGAGTTATGTTTAGATATTTCCATAAGGTTTGCATTGAAGAATTTAGAGTAAAATTGTAATGTATACTTTTAGTTCCAAAGCACATCATGCATTGAGATATCAACTTTTTTGTCTTGAATAGCTGAGTGATATAACAACTGCCAAACATCTCAGGATGATGTGGAGAGTTATATTAAGATGACTCCATAAGGTTTGCAGTCAGTACCTTTGAGTAAAATTGAAATGTATGCTTCATTCAATGCCAAAGCACAGTATGCACTGAGAAATCAACTTTTTTATCTTGAATACCTGAATGAAATAACCGGTGTCAAACATCTCAGGATACTGTGGGGAGTTATGTTTAGATGTTTCCATAAGGTTTGCATTGAGGAATTTAGAGTAAAATTGAAATATATACTTAAAGTTCCAAAGCACTTCATGCGTTGAGAAATCAACTTTTTTGTCTTGAATACCTGAGTGATATAACAACTATTAAACATCTCAGGATCATGTGGAGAGTTATATTCAGATGACTCCATAAGGTTTGCAGTCAGTACCTTTGAGTAAAATTGAAATGTATGCTTCATTCAATGCCAAAGCACAGTATGCACTGAGAAATCATCTTTTTTATCTTGAATACCTGAGAGTTGTAACAGGTGTCAAACAGTTCAGGAACATTTGGGGAGTGATGTTAACATGTTTCCAAAAGGTTTGCATTCAGTACTTCATAGTAAAATTGAAATATATTCTTTTAGTGCCAAAGCATTGCATGCTGAGAGAAATCAACTTTTTTGTCTCGAATACCTGAGTGATATAACAAATGTCAAACATCTCAGGATCATGTGGGGAGTTATGTTTAGATATTTCCATAAGGTTTGCATTGAGGAATTTAGAGTAAAATTGTAATGTATACTTTTAGTTCCAAAGCACATCATGCATTGAGATATCAACTTTTTTGTCTTGAATAGCTGAGTGATATAACAACTGCCAAACATCTCAGGATCATGTGGAGAGTTATATTAAGATGACTCCATAAGGTTTGCAGGCAGTACCTTTGAGTAAAATTGAAATGTATGCTTCATTCAATGCCAAAGCACAGTATGCACTGAGAAATCAACTTTTTTATCTTGAATACCTGAATGATATAACCGGTGTCAAACATCTCAGGATCATGTGGGGAGTTATGTTTAGATGTTTCCATAAAGTTTGCATTGAGGAATTTAGAGTAAAATTGAAATATATACTTTAAGTTCCAAAGCACTTCATGTGTTGAGAAATCAACTTTTTTGTCTTGAATATCTGAGTGATATAACAACTGTCAAACATCTCAGGATCATGTGGAGAGTTATATTAAGATGACTCCAGAAGGTTTGCAGTCAGTACCTTTGAGTAAAATTGAAATGTATGTTTCATTCAATGCCAAAGCACACAATGCACTGAGAAATCAACTTTTTTATCTTGAATAGCTGAGTGATATAACCGGTGTCAAATATCTCAGGATCACGTGGGGAGTTATGTTTAGATGTTTCCATAATGTTTGCCTTCAGGAATTTAGAGTAAAATTGTAATCTATACTTTTAGTTCCAAACCACTTCATGCATTGAGATATCAACTTTTCTGTCTTGAATACCTGAGTGATATAACAACTGCCAAACATCTCAGGATCATGTGGAGAGTTATATTAAGAGCCTCCATAAGGTTTGCAGTCAGTACCTTTGAGTAAAATTGTAGTGTATACTTCTTTCAATTCCAAAGCGCAGTATGCACTGAGAAATCACTTTTTTTATTTTGAATACCTGAGTGATATAACCGGTGTCAAACATCTCAGGATCATGTGGGGAGTTCTGTTTAGATGTTTCCATAAGGTTTGCATTGAGGATTTTAGAGTAAAATTGAAATATATACTTTAAGTTCCAAAGCACTTCATGTGTTGAGAAATCAACTTTTTTGTCCTGAATGCCTGAGTGATATAACAACTGTCAAACATCTCAGGATCATGTGGAGAGTTATATTAAGATGACTCCATAAGGTTTGCAGTCAGTACCTTTGAGTAAAATTGAAATGTATGCTTCATTCAATGCCAAAGCACAGTATGCACTGAGAAATCATCTTTTTTATCTTGAATACCTGAGAGTTGTAACAGCTGTCAAACAGTTCAGGAACATTTGGGGAGTGATGTTAACATGTTTCCAAAAGGTTTGCATTCAGTACTTCATAGTAAAATTGAAATATATTCTTTTAGTGCCAAAGCATTGCATGCTGAGAGAAATCAACTTTTTTGTCTCGAATACCTGAGTGATATAACAAATGTCAAACATCTCAGGATCATGTGGGGAGTTATGTTTAGATATTTCCATAAGGTTTGCATTGAGGAATTTAGAGTAAAATTGTAATGTATACTTTTAGTTCCAAAACACATCATGCATTGAGATATCAACCTTTTTGTCTTGAATAGCTGAGTTATATAACAACTGCCAAACATCTCAGGATCATGTGGAGAGTTATATTAAGATGACTCCATAATGTTTGCAGTCAGTACATTTGAGTAAAATTGAAATGTATGCTTCATTCAATGCCAAAGCACAGTATGCACTGAGAAATCAACTTTTTTATCTTGAATACCTGAATGATATAACCGGTGTCAAACATCTCAGGATCATGTGGGGAGTTATGTTTAGATGTTTCCTTAATGTTTGCCTTCAGGAATTTAGAGTAAAATTGTAATGTATACTTTTAGTTCCAAAGCACATCATGCATTGAGATATCAACTTTTTTGTCTTGAATAGCTGAGTGATATAACAACTGCCAAACATCTCAGGATCATGTGGAGAGTTATATTAAGATGACTCCATAAGGTTTGCAGGCAGTACCTTTGAGTAAAATTGAAATCTATGCTTCTTTCAATGCCAAAGCACAGTATGCACTGAGAAATCAACTTTTTTATCTTGAATACCTGAATGATATAACCGGTGTCAAACATCTCAGGATCATGTGGGGAGTTATGTTTAGATGTTTCCATAAGGTTTGCATTGAGGAATTTAGAGTAAAATTGAAATATATACTTTAAGTTCCAAAGCACTTCATGTGTTGAGAAATCAACTTTTTTGTCTTGAATATCTGAGTGATATAACAACTGTCAAACATCTCAGGATCATGTGGAGAGTTATATTAAGATGACTCCAGAAGGTTTGCAGTCAGTACCTTTGAGTAAAATTGAAATGTATGCTTCATTCAATGCCAAAGCACACTATGCACTGAGAAATCAACTTTTTTATCTTGAATAGCTGAGTGATATAACCGGTGTCAAACATCTCAGGATCACGTGGGGAGTTATGTTTAGATGTTTCCATAATGTTTGCCTTCAGGAATTTAGAGTAAAATTGTAATGTATACTTTTAGTTCCAAACCACTTCATGCATTGAGATATCAACTTTTTTGTCTTGAATAGCAGAGTGATATAACAACTGCCAAACATCTCAGGATCATGTGGAGAGTTATATTAAGAGCCTCCATAAGGTTTGCAGTCAGTACCTTTGAGTAAAATTGTAGTGTATACTTCTTTCAATTCCAAAGCGCAGTATGCACTGAGAAATCACTTTTTTTATTTTGAATACCTGAGTGATATAACCGGTGTCAAACATCTCAGGATCATGTGGGGAGTTCTGTTTAGATGTTTCCATAAGGTTTGCATTGAGGAATTTAGAGTAAAATTGAAATATATACTTAAAGTTCCAAAGCACTTCATGCGTTGAGAAATCAACTTTTTTATCTTGAATACCTGAGTGATATAACAACTATTAAACATCTCAGGATCATGTGGAGAGTTATATTCAGATGACTCCATAATGTTTGCAGTCAGTACCTTTGAGTAAAATTGAAATGTATGCTTCTTTCAATGCCAAAGCACTGTATGCAAAGAGAAATCAACTTTTTTATCCTGAGTACCTGAGTGATGTAACAGGTGTCAAACATCTCAGAATCATGTGGAGAGTGATGTTAACATCTTTCCATAAGGTTGGCATTCAGTACTTCAGAGTAAAATTGAAATATATACTTTTACTGCCAAAGCATTGCATGCACTGAGAAATCAAATTTTTTGTTTTGAATACCTGAGTGATATAACAAATGTCAAACATCTCAGGATCATGTGGGGAGTTATGTTTAGATATTTCCATAAGGTTTGCATTGAGGAATTTAGAGTAAAATTGATATATATACTGTTAGTTCCAAACCGCTTCATGCATTGAGAGATCAACTTTTTTGTCTTGAATGGCAGAGTGATGTAACCAGAGTCAAACATCTCAGGATCATGCAGGGACTTATGATTAGATGTTTGCATAAGGTTTGCATTGAGGAATTTAGAGTAAAATTGATATATATACTGTTAGTTCCAAACCGCTTCATGCATTGAGAGATCAACTTTTTTGTCTTGAATGGCAGAGTCATATAACAACTGCCAAACATCTCAGGATCATGTGGAGAGTTATATTAAGATGACTCCATAAGGTTTGCAGTCAGTACCTTTGAGTAAAATTGAAATGTATGCTTCATTCAATGCCAAAGCACAGTATGCACTGAGAAATCAACTTTTTTATCTTGAATACCTGAATGATATAACCGGTGTCAAACATCTCAGGATACTGTGGGGAGTTATATTTAGATGTTTCCATAGGGTTTGCATTGAGGAATTTAGAGTAAAATTGAAATATATACTTAAAGTTCCAAAGCACTTCATGCGTTGAGAAATCAACTTTTTTGTCTTGAATACCTGAGTGATATAACAACTATTAATCATCTCAGGATCATGTGGAGAGTTATATTCAGATGACTCCATAAGGTTTGCAGTCAGTACCTTTGAGTAAAATTGAAATGTATGCTTCATTCAATGCCAAAGCACAGTATGCACTGAGAAATCATCTTTTTTATCTTGAATACCTGAGAGTTGTAACAGGTGTCAAACAGTTCAGGAACATTTGGGGAGTGATGTTAACATGTTTCCAAAAGGTTTGCATTCAGTACTTCATAGTAAAATTGAAATATATTCTTTTAGTGCCAAAGCATTGCATGCTGAGAGAAATCAACTGTTTTGTCTCGAATACCTGAGTGATATAACAAATGTCAAACATCTCAGGATCATGTGGGGAGTTATGTTTAGATATTTCCATAAGGTTTGCATTGAGGAATTTAGAGTAAAATTGTAATGTATACTTTTAGTTCCAAAACACATCATGCATTGAGATATCAACTTTTTTGTCTTGAATAGCTGAGTTATATAACAACTGCCAAACATCTCAGGATCATGTGGAGAGTTATATTAAGATGACTCCATAAGGTTTGCAGTCAGTACCTTTGAGTAAAATTGAAATGTATGCTTCATTCAATGCCAAAGCACAGTATGCACTGAGAAATCAACTTTTTTATCTTGAATACCTGAATGATATAACCGGTGTCAAACATCTCAGGATCATGTGGGGAGTTATGTTTAGATGTTTCCATAATGTTTGCCTTCAGGAATTTAGAGTAAAATTGTAATGTATACTTTTAGTTCCAAAGCACATCATGCATTGAGATATCAACTTTTTTGTCTTAAATAGCTGAGTGATATAACAACTGCCAAACATCTCAGGATCATGTGGAGAGTTATATTAAGATGACTCCATAAGGTTTGCAGGCAGTACCTTTGAGTAAAATTGAAATGTATGCTTCATTCAATGCCAAAGCACAGTATGCACTGAGAAATCAACTTTTTTATCTTGAATACCTGAATGAAATAACCGGTGTCAAACATCTCAGGATACTGTGGGGAGTTATGTTTAGATGTTTCCATAAGGTTTGCATTGAGGAATTTAGAGTAAAATTGAAATATATACTTAAAGTTCCAAAGCACTTCATGCGTTGAGAAATCAACTTGTTTGTCTTGAATACCTGAGTGATATAACAACTATTAAACATCTCAAGATCATGTGGAGAGTTATATTCAGATGACTCCATAAGGTTTGCAGTCAGTACCTTTGAGTAAAATTGAAATGTATGCTTCATTCAATGCCAAAGCACAGTATGCACTGAGAAATCATCTTTTTTATCTTGAATACCTGAGAGTTGTAACAGGTGTCAAACAGTTCAGGAACATTTGGGGAGTGATGTTAACATGTTTCCAAAAGGTTTGCATTCAGTACTTCATAGTAAAATTGAAATATATTCTTTTAGTGCCAAAGCATTGCATGCTGAGAGAAATCAACTTTTTTGTCTCGAATACCTGAGTGATATAACAAATGTCAAACATCTCAGGATCATGTGGGGAGTTATGTTTAGATATTTCCATAAGGTTTGCATTGAGGAATTTAGAGTAAAATTGTAATGTATACTTTTAGTTCCAAAGCACATCATGCATTGAGATATCAACTTTTTTGTCTTGAATAGCTGAGTGATATAACAACTGCCAAACATCTCAGGATCATGTGGAGAGTTATATTAAGATGACTCCATAAGGTTTGCAGGCAGTACCTTTGAGTAAAATTGAAATGTATGCTTCATTCAATGCCAAAGCACAGTATGCACTGAGAAATCAACTTTTTTATCTTGAATACCTGAATGATATAACCGGTGTCAAACATCTCAGGATCATGTGGGGAGTTATGTTTAGATGTTTCCATAAGGTTTGCATTGAGGAATTTAGAGTAAAATTGAAATATATACTTTAAGTTCCAAAGCACTTCATGTGTTGAGAAATCAACTTTTTTGTCTTGAATATCTGAGTGATATAACAACTGTCAAACATCTCAGGATCATGTGGAGAGTTATATTAAGATGACTCCAGAAGGTTTGCAGTCAGTACCTTTGAGTAAAATTGAAATGTATGCTTCATTCAATGCCAAAGCACACTATGCACTGTGAAATCAACTTTTTTATCTTGAATAGCTGAGTGATATAACCGGTGTCAAACATCTCAGGATCACGTGGGGAGTTATGTTTAGATGTTTCCATAATGTTTGCCTTCAGGAATTTAGAGTAAAATTGTAATCTATACTTTTAGTTCCAAACCACTTCATGCATTGAGATATCAACTTTTCTGTCTTGAATACCTGAGTGATATAACAACTGCCAAACATCTCAGGATCATGTGGAGAGTTATATTAAGAGCCTCCATAAGGTTTGCAGTCAGTACCTTTGAGTAAAATTGTAGTGTATACTTCTTTCAATTCCAAAGCGCAGTATGCACTGAGAAATCACTTTTTTTATTTTGAATACCTGAGTGATATAACCGGTGTCAAACATCTCAGGATCATGTGGGGAGTTCTGTTTAGATGTTTCCATAAGGTTTGCATTGAGGATTTTAGAGTAAAATTGAAATATATACTTTAAGTTCCAAAGCACTTCATGTGTTGAGAAATCAACTTTTTTGTCCTGAATGCCTGAGTGATATAACAACTGTCAAACATCTCAGGATCATGTGGAGAGTTATATTAAGATGACTCCATAAGGTTTGCAGTCAGTACCTTTGAGTAAAATTGAAATGTATGCTTCATTCAATGCCAAAGCACAGTATGCACTGAGAAATCATCTTTTTTATCTTGAATACCTGAGAGATGTAACAGGTGTCAAACAGTTCAGGAACATTTGGGGAGTGATGTTAACATGTTTCCAAAAGGTTTGCATTCAGTACTTCATAGTAAAATTGAAATATATTCTTTTAGTGCCAAAGCATTGCATGCTGAGAGAAATCAACTTTTTTGTCTCGAATACCTGAGTGATATAACAAATGTCAAGCATCTCAGGATCATGTGGGGAGTTATGTTTAGATATTTCCATAAGGTTTGCATTGAGGAATTTAGAGTAAAATTGTAATGTATACTTTTAGTTCCAAAGCACATCATACATTGAGATATCAACTTTTTTGTCTTGAATAGCTGAGTGATATAACAACTGCCAAACATCTCAGGATCATGTGGAGAGTTATATTCAGATGACTCCATAAGGTTTGCAGTCAGTACCTTTGAGTAAAATTGAAATGTATGCTTCATTCAATGCCAAAGCACAGTATGCACTGAGAAATCATCTTTTTTATCTTGAATACCTGAGAGTTGTAACAGGTGTCAAACAGTTCAGGAACATTTGGGGAGTGATGTTAACATGTTTCCAAAAGGTTTGCATTCAGTACTTCATAGTAAAATTGAAATATATTCTTTTAGTGCCAAAGCATTGCATGCTGAGAGAAATCAACTTTTTTGTATCGAATACCTGAGTGATATAACAAATGTCAAACATCTCAGGATCATGTGGGGAGTTATGTTTAGATATTTCCATAAGGTTTGCATTGAAGAATTTAGAGTAAAATTGTAATGTATACTTTTAGTTCCAAAGCACATCATGCATTGAGATATCAACTTTTTTGTCTTGAATAGCTGAGTGATATAACAACTGCCAAACATCTCAGGATGATGTGGAGAGTTATATTAAGATGACTCCATAAGGTTTGCAGTCAGTACCTTTGAGTAAAATTGAAATGTATGCTTCATTCAATGCCAAAGCACAGTATGCACTGAGAAATCAACTTTTTTATCTTGAATACCTGAATGAAATAACCGGTGTCAAACATCTCAGGATACTGTGGGGAGTTATGTTTAGATGTTTCCATAAGGTTTGCATTGAGGAATTTAGAGTAAAATTGAAATATATACTTAAAGTTCCAAAGCACTTCATGCGTTGAGAAATCAACTTGTTTGTCTTGAATACCTGAGTGATATAACAACTATTAAACATCTCAAGATCATGTGGAGAGTTATATTCAGATGACTCCATAAGGTTTGCAGTCAGTACCTTTGAGTAAAATTGAAATGTATGCTTCATTCAATGCCAAAGCACAGTATGCACTGAGAAATCATCTTTTTTATCTTGAATACCTGAGAGTTGTAACAGGTGTCAAACAGTTCAGGAACATTTGGGGAGTGATGTTAACATGTTTCCAAAAGGTTTGCATTCAGTACTTCATAGTAAAATTGAAATATATTCTTTTAGTGCCAAAGCATTGCATGCTGAGAGAAATCAACTTTTTTGTCTCGAATACCTGAGTGATATAACAAATGTCAAACATCTCAGGATCATGTGGGGAGTTATGTTTAGATATTTCTATAAGGTTTGCATTGAGGAATTTAGAGTAAAATTGTAATGTATACTTTTAGTTCCAAAGCACATCATGCATTGAGATATCAACTTTTTTGTCTTGAATAGCTGAGTGATATAACAACTGCCAAACATCTCAGGATCATGTGGAGAGTTATATTAAGATGACTCCATAAGGTTTGCAGGCAGTACCTTTGAGTAAAATTGAAATGTATGCTTCATTCAATGCCAAATCACAGTATGCACTGAGAAATCAACTTTTTTATCTTGAATACCTGAATGATATAACCGGTGTCAAACATCTCAGGATCATGTGGGGAGTTATGTTTAGATGTTTCCATAAGGTTTGCATTGAGGAATTTAGAGTAAAATTGAAATATATACTTTAAGTTCCAAAGCACTTCATGTGTTGAGAAATCAACTTTTTTGTCTTGAATATCTGAGTGATATAACAACTGTCAAACATCTCAGGATCATGTGGAGAGTTATATTAAGATGACTCCAGAAGGTTTGCAGTCAGTACCTTTGAGTAAAATTGAAATGTATGCTTCATTCAATGCCAAAGCACAGTATGCACTGAGAAATCAACTTTTTTATCTTGAATAGCTGAGTGATATAACCGGTGTCAAACATCTCAGGATCACGTGGGGAGTTATGTTTAGATGTTTCCATAATGTTTGCCTTCAGGAATTTAGAGTAAAATTGTAATGTATACTTTTAGTTCCAAACCACTTCATGCATTGAGATATCAACTTTTTTGTCTTGAATAGCAGAGTGATATAACAACTGCCAAACATCTCAGGATCATGTGGAGAGTTATATTAAGAGCCTCCATAAGGTTTGCAGTCAGTACCTTTGAGTAAAATTGTAGTGTATACTTCTTTCAATTCCAAAGCGCAGTATGCACTGAGAAATCACTTTTTTTATTTTGAATACCTGAGTGATATAACCGGTGTCAAACATCTCAGGATCATGTGGGGAGTTCTGTTTAGATGTTTCCATAAGGTTTGCATTGAGGATTTTAGAGTAAAATTGAAATATATACTTTAAGTTCCAAAGCACTTCATGTGTTGAGAAATCAACTTTTTTGTCTTGAATACCTGAGTGATATAACAACTGTCAAACATCTCAGGATCATGTGGAGAGTTATATTAAGATGACTCCATAAGGTTTGCAGTCAGTACCTTTGAGTAAAATTGAAATGTGTGCTTCATTCAATGCCAAAGCACAGTATGCACTGAGAAATCAACATTTTTATCTTGAATACCTGAATGATATAACCGGTGTCAAACATCTCAGGATACCTGAGTGATATAACAACTGCCAAACATCTCAGGATCATGTGGAGAGTTATATTAAGAGCCTCCATAAGGTTTGCAGTCAGTACCTTTGAGTAAAATTGTAGTGTATACTTCTTTCAATTCCAAAGCGCAGTATGCACTGAGAAATCACTTTTTTTATTTTGAATACCTGAGTGATATAACCGGTGTCAAACATCTCAGGATCATGTGGGGAGTTCTGTTTAGATGTTTCCATAAGGTTTGCATTGAGGATTTTAGAGTAAAATTGAAATATATACTTTAAGTTCCAAAGCACTTCATGTGTTGAGAAATCAACTTTTTTGTCCTGAATGCCTGAGTGATATAACAACTGTCAAACATCTCAGGATCATGTGGAGAGTTATATTAAGATGACTCCATAAGGTTTGCAGTCAGTACCTTTGAGTAAAATTGAAATGTATGCTTCATTCAATGCCAAAGCACAGTATGCACTGAGAAATCATCTTTTTTATCTTGAATACCTGAGAGATGTAACAGGTGTCAAACAGTTCAGGAACATTTGGGGAGTGATGTTAACATGTTTCCAAAAGGTTTGCATTCAGTACTTCATAGTAAAATTGAAATATATTCTTTTAGTGCCAAAGCATTGCATGCTGAGAGAAATCAACTTTTTTGTCTCGAATACCTGAGTGATATAACAAATGTCAAGCATCTCAGGATCATGTGGGGAGTTATGTTTAGATATTTCCATAAGGTTTGCATTGAGGAATTTAGAGTAAAATTGTAATGTATACTTTTAGTTCCAAAGCACATCATGCATTGAGATATCAACTTTTTTGTCTTGAATAGCTGAGTGATATAACAACTGCCAAACATCTCAGGATCATGTGGAGAGTTATATTCAGATGACTCCATAAGGTTTGCAGTCAGTACCTTTGAGTAAAATTGAAATGTATGCTTCATTCAATGCCAAAGCACAGTATGCACTGAGAAATCATCTTTTTTATCTTGAATACCTGAGAGTTGTAACAGGTGTCAAACAGTTCAGGAACATTTGGGGAGTGATGTTAACATGTTTCCAAAAGGTTTGCATTCAGTACTTCATAGTAAAATTGAAATATATTCTTTTAGTGCCAAAGCATTGCATGCTGAGAGAAATCAACTTTTTTGTCTCGAATACCTGAGTGATATAACAAATGTCAAACATCTCAGGATCATGTGGGGAGTTCTGTTTAGATGTTTCCATAAGGTTTGCATTGAGGATTTTAGAGTAAAATTGAAATATATACTTTAAGTTCCAAAGCACTTCATGTGTTGAGAAATCAACTTTTTTGTCCTGAATGCCTGAGTGATATAACAACTGTCAAACATCTCAGGATCATGTGGAGAGTTATATTAAGATGACTCCATAAGGTTTGCAGTCAGTACCTTTGAGTAAAATTGAAATGTATGCTTCATTCAATGCCAAAGCACAGTATGCACTGAGAAATCATCTTTTTTATCTTGAATACCTGAGAGATGTAACAGGTGTCAAACAGTTCAGGAACATTTGGGGAGTGATGTTAACATGTTTCCAAAAGGTTTGCATTCAGTACTTCATAGTAAAATTGAAATATATTCTTTTAGTGCCAAAGCATTGCATGCTGAGAGAAATCAACTTTTTTGTCTCGAATACCTGAGTGATATAACAAATGTCAAGCATCTCAGGATCATGTGGGGAGTTATGTTTAGATATTTCCATAAGGTTTGCATTGAGGAATTTAGAGTAAAATTGTAATGTATACTTTTAGTTCCAAAGCACATCATGCATTGAGATATCAACTTTTTTGTCTTGAATACCTGAGTGATATAACAACTGCCAAACATCTCAGGATCATGTGGAGAGTTATATTCAGATGACTCCATAAGGTTTGCAGTCAGTACCTTTGAGTAAAATTGAAATGTATGCTTCATTCAATGCCAAAGCACAGTATGCACTGAGAAATCATCTTTTTTATCTTGAATACCTGAGAGTTGTAACAGGTGTCAAACAGTTCAGGAACATTTGGGGAGTGATGTTAACATGTTTCCAAAAGGTTTGCATTCAGTACTTCATAGTAAAATTGAAATATATTCTTTTAGTGCCAAAGCATTGCATGCTGAGAGAAATCAACTTTTTTGTCTCGAATACCTGAGTGATATAACAAATGTCAAACATCTCAGGATCATGTGGGGAGTTATGTTTAGATATTTCCATAAGGTTTGCATTGAAGAATTTAGAGTAAAATTGTAATGTATACTTTTAGTTCCAAAGCACATCATGCATTGAGATATCAACTTTTTTGTCTTGAATAGCTGAGTGATATAACAACTGCCAAACATCTCAGGATGATGTGGAGAGTTATATTAAGATGACTCCATAAGGTTTGCAGTCAGTACCTTTGAGTAAAATTGAAATGTATGCTTCATTCAATGCCAAAGCACAGTATGCACTGAGAAATCAACTTTTTTATCTTGAATACCTGAATGAAATAACCGGTGTCAAACATCTCAGGATACTGTGGGGAGTAATGTTTAGATGTTTCCATAAGGTTTGCATTGAGGAATTTAGAGTAAAATTGAAATATATACTTAAAGTTCCAAAGCACTTCATGCGTTGAGAAATCAACTTTTTTGTCTTGAATACCTGAGTGATATAACAACTATTAAACATCTCAGGATCATGTGGAGAGTTATATTCAGATGACTCCATAAGGTTTGCAGTCAGTACCTTTGAGTAAAATTGAAATGTATGCTTCATTCAATGCCAAAGTACAGTATGCACTGAGAAATCATCTTTTTTATCTTGAATACCTGAGAGTTGTAACAGGTGTCAAACAGTTCAGGAACATTTGGGGAGTGATGTTAACATGTTTCCAAAAGGTTTGCATTCAGTACTTCATAGTAAAATTGAAATATATTCTTTTAGTGCCAAAGCATTGCATGCTGAGAGAAATCAACTTTTTTGTCTCGAATACCTGAGTGATATAACAAATGTCAAACATCTCAGGATCATGTGGGGAGTTATGTTTAGATATTTCTATAAGGTTTGCATTGAGGAATTTAGAGTAAAATTGTAATGTATACTTTTAGTTCCAAAGCACATCATGCATTGAGATATCAACTTTTTTGTCTTGAATAGCTGAGTGATATAACAACTGCCAAACATCTCAGGATCATGTGGAGAGTTATATTAAGATGACTCCATAAGGTTTGCAGGCAGTACCTTTGAGTAAAATTGAAATGTATGCTTCATTCAATGCCAAAGCACAGTATGCACTGAGAAATCACTTTTTTTATTTTGAATACCTGAGTGATATAACCGGTGTCAAACATCTCAGGATCATGTGGGGAGTTCTGTTTAGATGTTTCCATAAGGTTTGCATTGAGGATTTTAGAGTAAAATTGAAATATATACTTTAAGTTCCAAAGCACTTCATGTGTTGAGAAATCAACTTTTTTGTCCTGAATGCCTGAGTGATATAACAACTGTCAAACATCTCAGGATCATGTGGAGAGTTATATTAAGATGACTCCATAAGGTTTGCAGGCAGTACCTTTGAGTAAAATTGAAATGTATGCTTCATTCAATGCCAAAGCACAGTATGCACTGAGAAATCAACTTTTTTATCTTGAATACCTGAATGATATAACCGGTGTCAAACATCTCAGGATCATGTGGGGAGTTATGTTTAGATGTTTCCATAAGGTTTGCATTGAGGAATTTAGAGTAAAATTGAAATATATACTTTAAGTTCCAAAGCACTTCATGTGTTGAGAAATCAACTTTTTTGTCTTGAATATCTGAGTGATATAACAACTGTCAAACATCTCAGGATCATGTGGAGAGTTATATTAAGATGACTCCAGAAGGTTTGCAGTCAGTACCTTTGAGTAAAATTGAAATGTATGCTTCATTCAATGCCAAAGCACACTATGCACTGAGAAATCAACTTTTTTATCTTGAATAGCTGAGTGATATAACCGGTGTCAAACATCTCAGGATCACGTGGGGAGTTATGTTTAGATGTTTCCATAATGTTTGCCTTCAGGAATTTAGAGTAAAATTGTAATCTATACTTTTAGTTCCAAACCACTTCATGCATTGAGATATCAACTTTTCTGTCTTGAATACCTGAGTGATATAACAACTGCCAAACATCTCAGGATCATGTGGAGAGTTATATTAAGAGCCTCCATAAGGTTTGCAGTCAGTACCTTTGAGTAAAATTGTAGTGTATACTTCTTTCAATTCCAAAGCGCAGTATGCACTGAGAAATCACTTTTTTTATTTTGAATACCTGAGTGATATAACCGGTGTCAAACATCTCAGGATCATGTGGGGAGTTCTGTTTAGATGTTTCCATAAGGTTTGCATTGAGGATTTTAGAGTAAAATTGAAATATATACTTTAAGTTCCAAAGCACTTCATGTGTTGAGAAATCAACTTTTTTGTCCTGAATGCCTGAGTGATATAACAACTGTCAAACATCTCAGGATCATGTGGAGAGTTATATTCAGATGACTCCATAAGGTTTGCAGTCAGTACCTTTGAGTAAAATTGAAATGTATGCTTCATTCAATGCCAAAGCACAGTATGCACTGAGAAATCATCTTTTTTATCTTGAATACCTGAGAGTTGTAACAGCTGTCAAACAGTTCAGGAACATTTGGGGAGTGATGTTAACATGTTTCCAAAAGGTTTGCATTCAGTACTTCATAGTAAAATTGAAATATATTCTTTTAGTGCCAAAGCATTGCATGCTGAGAGAAATCAACTTTTTTGTCTCGAATACCTGAGTGATATAACAAATGTCAAACATCTCAGGATCATGTGGGGAGTTATGTTTAGATATTTCCATAAGGTTTGCATTGAGGAATTTAGAGTAAAATTGTAATGTATACTTTTAGTTCCAAAACACATCATGCATTGAGATATCAACTTTTTTGTCTTGAATAGCTGAGTTATATAACAACTGCCAAACATCTCAGGATCATGTGGAGAGTTATATTAATATGACTCCATAATGTTTGCAGTCAGTACCTTTGAGTAAAATTGAAATGTATGCTTCATTCAATGCCAAAGCACAGTATGCACTGAGAAATCAACTTTTTTATCTTGAATACCTGAATGATATAACCGGTGTCAAACATCTCAGGATCATGTGGGGAGTTATGTTTAGATGTTTCCATAATGTTTGCCTTCAGGAATTTAGAGTAAAATTGTAATGTATACTTTTAGTTCCAAAGCACATCATGCATTGAGATATCAACTTTTTTGTCTTGAATAGCTGAGTGATATAACAACTGCCAAACATCTCAGGATCATGTGGAGAGTTATATTAAGATGACTCCATAAGGTTTGCAGGCAGTATCTTTGAGTAAAATTGAAATCTATGCTTCATTCAATGCCAAAGCACAGTATGCACTGAGAAATCAACTTTTTTATCTTGAATACCTGAATGATATAACCGGTGTCAAACATCTCAGGATCATGTGGGGAGTTATGTTTAGATGTTTCCATAAGGTTTGCATTGAGGAATTTAGAGTAAAATTGAAATATATACTTTAAGTTCCAAAGCACTTCATGTGTTGAGAAATCAACTTTTTTGTCTTGAATATCTGAGTGATATAACAACTGTCAAACATCTCAGGATCATGTGGAGAGTTATATTAAGATGACTCCATAAGGTTTGCAGTCAGTACCTTTGAGTAAAATTGAAATGTATGCTTCATTCAATGCCAAAGCACAGTATGCACTGAGAAATCAACTTTTTTATCTTGAATAGCTGAGTGATATCACCGGTGTCAAACATCTCAGGATCACGTGGGGAGTTATGTTTAGATGTTTCCATAATGTTTGCCTTCAGGAATTTAGAGTAAAATTGTAATGTATACTTTTAGTTCCAAACCACTTCATGCATTGAGATATCAACTTTTTTGTCTTGAATAGCAGAGTGATATAACAACTGCCAAACATCTCAGGATCATGTGGAGAGTTATATTAAGAGCCTCCATAAGGTTTGCAGTCAGTACCTTTGAGTAAAATTGTAGTGTATACTTCTTTCAATTCCAAAGCGCAGTATGCACTGAGAAATCACTTTTTTTATTTTGAATACCTGAGTGATATAACCGGTGTCAAACATCTCAGGATCATGTGGGGAGTTCTGTTTAGATGTTTCCATAAGGTTTGCATTGAGGATTTTAGAGTAAAATTGAAATATATACTTTAAGTTCCAAAGCACTTAATGTGTTGAGAAATCAACTTTTTTGTCCTGAATGCCTGAGTGATATAACAACTGTCAAACATCTCAGGATCATGTGGAGAGTTATATTAAGATGACTCCATAAGGTTTGCAGTCAGTACCTTTGAGTAAAATTGAAATGTATGCTTCATTCAATGCCAAAGCACAGTATGCACTGAGAAATCATCTTTTTTATCTTGAATACCTGAGAGATGTAACAGGTGTCAAACAGTTCAGGAACATTTGGGGAGTGATGTTAACATGTTTCCAAAAGGTTTGCATTCAGTACTTCATAGTAAAATTGAAATATATTCTTTTAGTGCCAAAGCATTGCATGCTGAGAGAAATCAACTTTTTTGTCTCGAATACCTGAGTGATATAACAAATGTCAAGCATCTCAGGATCATGTGGGGAGTTATGTTTAGATATTTCCATAAGGTTTGCATTGAGGAATTTAGAGTAAAATTGTAATGTATACTTTTAGTTCCAAAGCACATCATGCATTGAGATATCAACTTTTTTGTCTTGAATAGCTGAGTGATATAACAACTGCCAAACATCTCAGGATCATGTGGAGAGTTATATTCAGATGACTCCATAAGGTTTGCAGTCAGTACCTTTGAGTAAAATTGAAATGTATGCTTCATTCAATGCCAAAGCACAGTATGCACTGAGAAATCATCTTTTTTATCTTGAAAACCTGAGAGTTGTAACAGGTGTCAAACAGTTCAGGAACATTTGGGGAGTGATGTTAACATGTTTCCAAAAGGTTTGCATTCAGTACTTCATAGTAAAATTGAAATATATTCTTTTAGTGCCAAAGCATTGCATGCTGAGAGAAATCAACTTTTTTGTCTCGAATACCTGAGTGATATAACAAATGTCAAACATCTCAGTATCATGTGGGGAGTTATGTTTAGATATTTCCATAAGGTTTGCATTGAAGAATTTAGAGTAAAATTGTAATGTATACTTTTAGTTCCAAAGCACATCATGCATTGAGATATCAACTTTTTTGTCTTGAATAGCTGAGTGATATAACAACTGCCAAACATCTCAGGATGATGTGGAGAGTTATATTAAGATGACTCCATAAGGTTTGCAGTCAGTACCTTTGAGTAAAATTGAAATGTATGCTTCATTCAATGCCAAAGCACAGTATGCACTGAGAAATCAACTTTTTTATCTTGAATACCTGAATGATATAACCGGTGTCAAACATCTCAGGATCATGTGGGGAGTTGTGTTTAGATGTTTCCATAAGGTTTGCATTGAGGAATTTAGAGTAAAATTGAAATATATACTTTAAGTTCCAAGGCACTTCATGTGTTGAGAAATCAACTTTTTTGTCTTGAATATCTGAGTGATATAACAACTGTCAAACATCTCAGGATCATGTGGAGAGTTATATTAAGATGACTCCATAAGGTTTGCAGTCAGTACCTTTGAGTAAAATTGAAATGTATGCTTCATTCAATGCCAAAGCACAGTATGCACTGAGAAATCAACTTTTTTTTCTTGAATAGCTGAGTGATATAACCGGTGTCAAACATCTCAGGATCACGTCGGGAGTTGTGTTTAGATGTTTCCATAAGGTTTGCATTGAGGAATTTAGAGTAAAATTGAAATATATACTTTAAGTTCCAAAGCACTTCATGTGTTGAGAAATCAACTTTTTTGTCTTGAATATCTGAGTGATATAACAACTGTCAAACATCTCAGGATCATGTGGAGAGTTATATTAAGATGACTCCATAAGGTTTGCAGTCAGTACCTTTGAGTAAAATTGAAATGTATGCTTCATTCAATGCCAAAGCACAGTATGCACTGAGAAATCAACTTTTTTATCTTGAATAGCTGAGTGATATAACCGGTGTCAAACATCTCAGGATCACGTGGGTAGTTATGTTTAGATGTTTCCATAATGTTTGCCTTCAGGAATTTAGAGTAAAATTGTAATGTATACTTTTAGTTCCAAACCACTTCATGCATTGAGATATCAACTTTTTTGTCTTGAATAGCAGAGTGATATAACAACTGCCAAACATCTGAGGATCATGTGGAGAGTTATATTAAGAGCCTCCATAAGGTTTGCAGTCAGTACCTTTGAGTAAAATTGTAGTGTATACTTCTTTCAATTCCAAAGCGCAGTATGCACTGAGAAATCACTTTTTTTATTTTGAATACCTGAGTGATATAACCGGTGTCAAACATCTCAGGATCATGTGGGGAGTTCTGTTTAGATGTTTCCATAAGGTTTGCATTGAGGATTTTAGAGTAAAATTGAAATATATACTTAAAGTTCCAAAGCACTTCATGCGTTGAGAAATCAACTTTTTTGTCTTGAATACCTGAGTGATATAACAACTATTAAACATCTCAGGATCATGTGGAGAGTTATATTCAGATGACTCCATAAGGTTTGCAGTCAGTACCTTTGAGTAAAATTGAAATGTATGCTTCATTCAATGCCAAAGCACAGTATGCACTGAGAAATCATCTTTTTTATCTTGAATACCTGAGAGTTGTAACAGGTGTCAAACAGTTCAGGAACATTTGGGGAGTGATGTTAACATGTTTCCAAAAGGTTTGCATTCAGTACTTCATAGTAAAATTGAAATATATTCTTTTAGTGCCAAAGCATTGCATGCTGAGAGAAATCAACTTTTTTGTCTCGAATACCTGAGTGATATAACAAATGTCAAACATCTCAGGATCATGTGGGGAGTTATGTTTAGATATTTCCATAAGGTTTGCATTGAGGAATTTAGAGTAAAATTGTAATGTATACTTTTAGTTCCAAAGCACATCATGCATTGAGATATCAACTTTTTTGTCTTGAATAGCTGAGTGATATAACAACTGCCAAACATCTCAGGATCATGTGGAGAGTTATATTAAGATGACTCCATAAGGTTTGCAGGCAGTACCTTTGAGTAAAATTGAAATGTATGCTTCATTCAATGCCAAAGCACAGTATGCACTGAGAAATCAACTTTTTTATCTTGAATACCTGAATGATATAACCGGTGTCAAACATCTCAGGATCATGTGGGGAGTTATGTTTAGATGTTTCCATAAGGTTTGCATTGAGGAATTTAGAGTAAAATTGAAATATATACTTTAAGTTCCAAAGCACTTCATGTGTTGAGAAATCAACTTTTTTGTCTTGAATATCTGAGTGATATAACAACTGTCAAACATCTCAGGATCATGTGGAGAGTTATATTAAGATGACTCCAGAAGGTTTGCAGTCAGTACCTTTGAGTAAAATTGAAATGTATGCTTCATTCAATGCCAAAGCACACTATGCACTGAGAAATCAACTTTTTTATCTTGAATAGCTGAGTGATATAACTGGTGTCAAACATCTCAGGATCACGTGGGGAGTTATGTTTAGATGTTTCCATAATGTTTGCCTTCAGGAATTTAGAGTAAAATTGTAATCTATACTTTTAGTTCCAAACCACTTCATGCATTGAGATATCAACTTTTCTGTCTTGAATACCTGAGTGATATAACAACTGCCAAACATCTGAGGATCATGTGGAGAGTTATATTAAGAGCCTCCATAAGGTTTGCAGTCAGTACCTTTGAGTAAAATTGTAGTGTATACTTCTTTCAATTCCAAAGCGCAGTATGCACTGAGAAATCACTTTTTTTATTTTGAATACCTGAGTGATATAACCGGTGTCAAACATCTCAGGATATTGTGGGGAGTTCTGTTTAGATGTTTCCATAAGGTTTGCATTGAGGAATTTAGAGTAAAATTGAAATATATACTTAAAGTTCCAAAGCACTTCATGCGTTGAGAAATCAACTTTTTTATCTTGAATACCTGAGTGATATAACAACTATTAAACATCTCAGGATCATGTGGAGAGTTATATTCAGATGACTCCATAATGTTTGCAGTCAGTACCTTTGAGTAAAATTGAAATGTATGCTTCTTTCAATGCCAAAGCACTGTATGCAAAGAGAAATCAACTTTTTTATCCTGAGTACCTGAGTGATGTAACAGGTGTCAAACATCTCAGAATCATGTGGAGAGTGATGTTAACATCTTTCCATAAGGTTGGCATTCAGTACTTCAGAGTGAAATTGAAATATATACTTTTCCTGCCAAGGCATTGCATGCACTGAGAAATCAAATTTTTTGTTTTGAATACCTGAGTGATATAACAAATGTCAAACATCTCAGGATCATGTGGGGAGTTATGTTTAGATATTTCCATAAGGTTTGCAGTCAGTACCTTTGAGTAAAATTGAAATGTATGCTTCATTCAATGCCAAATCACAGTATGTACTGAGAAATCAACTTTTTTATCTTGAATACCAGAGTGATATAACCAGAGTCAAACATCTCAGGATCATGCAGGGACTTATGATTAGATGTTTGCATAAGGTTTGCATTGAGGAATTTAGAGTAAAATTGATATAAATACTGTTAGTTCCAAACCGCTTCATGCATTGAGAGATCAACTTTTTTGTCTTGAATAGCAGAGTGATATAACAACTGCCAAACATCTCAGGATCATGTGGAGAGTTATATTAAGATGACTCCATAAGGTTTGCAGTCAGTACCTTTGAGTAAAATTGAAATGTATGCTTCATTCAATGCCAAAGCACAGTATGCACTGAGAAATCATCTTTTTTATCTTGAATACCTGAGAGATGTAACAGGTGTCAAACAGTTCAGGAACATTTGGGGAGTGATGTTAACATGTTTCCAAAAGGTTTGCATTCAGTACTTCATAGTAAAATTGAAATATATTCTTTTAGTGCCAAAGCATTGCATGCTGAGAGAAATCAACTTTTTTGTCTCGAATACCTGAGTGATATAACAAATGTCAAGCATCTCAGGATCATGTGGGGAGTTATGTTTAGATATTTCCATAAGGTTTGCATTGAGGAATTTAGAGTAAAATTGTAATGTATACTTTTAGTTCCAAAGCACATCATGCATTGAGATATCAACTTTTTTGTCTTGAATAGCTGAGTGATATAACAACTGCCAAACATCTCAGGATCATGTGGAGAGTTATATTAAGATGACTCCATAAGGTTTGCAGTCAGTACCTTTGAGTAAAATTGAAATGTATGCTTCATTCAATGCCAAAGCACAGTATGGACTGAGAAATCAACTTTTTTATCTTGAATAGCTGAGTGATATAACCGGTGTCAAACATCTCAGGATCACGTGGGGAGTTATGTTTAGATGTTTCCATAATGTTTGCCTTCAGGAATTTAGAGTAAAATTGTAATGTATACTTTTAGTTCCAAACCACTTCATGCATTGAGATATCAACTTTTTTGTCTTGAATAGCAGAGTGATATAACAACTGCCAAACATCTCAGGATCATGTGGAGAGTTATATTAAGAGCCTCCATAAGGTTTGCAGTCAGTACCTTTGAGTAAAATTGTAGTGTATACTTCTTTCAATTCCAAAGCGCAGTATGCACTGAGAAATCACTTTTTTTATTTTGAATACCTGAGTGATATAACCGGTGTCAAACATCTCAGGATCATGTGGGGAGTTCTGTTTAGATGTTTCCATAAGGTTTGCATTGAGGATTTTAGAGTAAAATTGAAATATATACTTTAAGTTCCAAAGCACTTCATGTGTTGAGAAATCAACTTTTTTGTCTTGAATACCTGAGTGATATAACAACTGTCAAACATCTCAGGATCATGTGGAGAGTTATATTAAGATGACTCCATAAGGTTTGCAGTCAGTACCTTTGAGTAAAATTGAAATGTATGCTTCATTCAATGCCAAAGCACAGTATGCACTGAGAAATCAACTTTTTTATCTTGAATACCTGAATGATATAACCGGTGTCAAACATCTCAGGATACCTGAGTGATATAACAACTGCCAAACATCTCAGGATCATGTGGAGAGTTATATTAAGAGCCTCCATAAGGTTTGCAGTCAGTACCTTTGAGTAAAATTGTAGTGTATACTTCTTTCAATTCCAAAGCGCAGTATGCACTGAGAAATCACTTTTTTTATTTTGAATACCTGAGTGATATAACCGGTGTCAAACATCTCAGGATCATGTGGGGAGTTCTGTTTAGATGTTTCCATAAGGTTTGCATTGAGGATTTTAGAGTAAAATTGAAATATATACCTTAAGTTCCAAAGCACTTCATGTGTTGAGAAATCAACTTTTTTGTCCTGAATGCCTGAGTGATATAACAACTGTCAAACATCTCAGGATCATGTGGAGAGTTATATTAAGATGACTCCATAAGGTTTGCAGTCAGTACCTTTGAGTAAAATTGAAATGTATGCTTCATTCAATGCCAAAGCACAGTATGCACTGAGAAATCATCTTTTTTATCTTGAATACCTGAGAGATGTAACAGGTGTCAAACAGTTCAGGAACATTTGGGGAGTGATGTTAACATGTTTCCAAAAGGTTTGCATTCAGTACTTCATAGTAAAATTGAAATATATTCTTTTAGTGCCAAATCATTGCATGCTGAGAGAAATCAACTTTTTTGTCTCGAATACCTGAGTGATATAACAAATGTCAAACATCTCAGGATCATGTGGGGAGTTATGTTTAGATATTTCCATAAGGTTTGCATTGAAGAATTTAGAGTAAAATTGTAATGTATACTTTTAGTTCCAAAGCACATCATGCATTGAGATATCAACTTTTTTGTCTTGAATAGCTGAGTGATATAACAACTGCCAAACATCTCAGGATGATGTGGAGAGTTATATTAAGATGACTCCATAAGGTTTGCAGTCAGTACCTTTCAGTAAAATTGAAATGTATGCTTCATTCAATGCCAAAGCACAGTATGCACTGAGAAATCAACTTTTTTATCTTGAATACCTGAATGAAATAACCGGTGTCAAGCATCTCAGGATACTGTGGGGAGTAATGTTTAGATGTTTCCGTAAGGTTTGCATTGAGGAATTTAGAGTAAAATTGAAATATATACTTAAAGTTCCAAAGCACTTCATGCGTTGAGAAATCAACTTTTTTGTCTTGAATACCTGAGTGATATAACAACTATTAAACATCTCAGGATCATGTGGAGAGTTATATTCAGATGACTCCATAAGGTTTGCAGTCAGTACCTTTGAGTAAAATTGAAATGTATGCTTCATTCAATGCCAAAGCACAGTATGCACTGAGAAATCATCTTTTTTATCTTGAATACCTGAGAGTTGTAACAGGTGTCAAACAGTTCAGGAACATTTGGGGAGTGATGTTAACATGTTTCCAAAAGGTTTGCATTCAGTACTTCATAGTAAAATTGAAATATATTCTTTTAGTGCCAAAGCATTGCATGCTGAGAGAAATCAACTTTTTTGTCTCGAATACCTGAGTGATATAACAAATGTCAAACATCTCAGGATCATGTGGGGAGTTATGTTTAGATATTTCCATAAGGTTTGCATTTGAGGAATTTAGAGTAAAGTTGTAATGTATACTTTTAGTTCCAAAGCACATCATGCATTGAGATATCAACTTTTTTGTCTTGAATAGCTGAGTGATATAACAACTGCCAAACATCTCAGGATCATGTGGAGAGTTATATTAAGATGACTCCATAAGGTTTGCAGTCAGTACCTTTGAGTAAAATTGAAATGTATGCTTCATTCAATGCCAAAGCACAGTATGCACTGAGAAATCAACTTTTTTATCTTGAATACCTGAATGATATAACCGGTGTCAAACATCTCAGGATCATGTGGGGAGTTATGTTTAGATGTTTCCATAAGGTTTGCATTGAGGAATTTAGAGTAAAATTGAAATATATACTTTAAGTTCCAAAGCACTTCATGTGTTGAGAAATCAACTTTTTTGTCTTGAATATCTGAGTGATATAACAACTGTCAAACATCTCAGGATCATGTGGAGAGTTATATTAAGATGACTCCAGAAGGTTTGCAGTCAGTACCTTTGAGTAAAATTGAAATGTATGCTTCATTCAATGCCAAAGCACACTATGCACTGAGAAATCAACTTTTTTATCTTGAATAGCTGAGTGATATAACCGGTGTCAAACATCTCAGGATCATGTGGGGAGTTATGTTTAGATGTTTCCATAATGTTTGCCTTCAGGAATTTAGAGTAAAATTGTAATCTATACTTTTAGTTCCAAACCACTTCATGCATTGAGATATCAACTTTTCTGTCTTGAATACCTGAGTGATATAACAACTGCCAAACATCTGAGGATCATGTGGAGAGTTATATTAAGAGCCTCCATAAGGTTTGCAGTCAGTACCTTTGAGTAAAATTGTAGTGTATATTTCTTTCAATTCCAAAGCGCAGTATGCACTGAGAAATCACTTTTTTTTATTTTGAATACCTGAGTGATATAACCGGTGTCAAACATCTCAGGATATTGTGGGGAGTTCTGTTTAGATGTTTCCATAAGGTTTGCATTGAGGAATTTAGAGTAAAATTGAAATATATACTTAAAGTTCCAAAGCACTTCATGCGTTGAGAAATCAACTTTTTTATCTTGAATACCTGAGTGATATAACAACTATTAAACATCTCAGGATCATGTGGAGAGTTATATTCAGATGACTCCATAATGTTTGCAGTCAGTACCTTTGAGTAAAATTGAAATGTATGCTTCTTTCAATGCCAAAGCACTGTATGCAAAGAGAAATCAACTTTTTTATCCTGAGTACCTGAGTGATGTAACAGGTGTCAAACATCTCAGAATCATGTGGAGAGTGATGTTAACATCTTTCCATAAGGTTGGCATTCAGTACTTCAGAGTGAAATTGAAATATGTACTTTTCCTGCCAAGGCATTGCATGCACTGAGAAATCAAATTTTTTGTTTTGAATACCTGAGTGATATAACAAATGTCAAACATCTCAGGATCATGTGGGGAGTTATGTTTAGATATTTCCATAAGGTTTGCAGTCAGTACCTTTGAGTAAAATTGAAATGTATGCTTCATTCAATGCCAAATCACAGTATGTACTGAGAAATCAACTTTTTTATCTTGAATACCAGAGTGATATAACCAGAGTCAAACATCTCAGGATCATGCAGGGACTTATGATTAGATGTTTGCATAAGGTTTGCATTGAGGAATTTAGAGTAAAATTGATATAAATACTGTTAGTTCCAAACCGCTTCATGCATTGAGAGATCAACTTTTTTGTCTTGAATAGCAGAGTGATATAACAACTGCCAAACATCTCAGGATCATGTGGAGAGTTATATTAAGATGACTCCATAAGGTTTGCAGTCAGTACCTTTGAGTAAAATTGAAATGTATGCTTCATTCAATGCCAAAGCACAGTATGCACTGAGAAATCATCTTTTTTATCTTGAATACCTGAGAGTTGTAACAGGTGTCAAACAGTTCAGGAACATTTGGGGAGTGATGTTAACATGTTTCCAAAAGGTTTGCATTCAGTACTTCATAGTAAAATTGAAATATATTCTTTTAGTGCCAAAGCATTGCATGCTGAGAGAAATCAACTTTTTTGTCTCGAATACCTGAGTGATATAACAAATGTCAAACATCTCAGGATCATGTGGGGAGTTATGTTTAGATATTTCCATAAGGTTTGCATTTGAGGAATTTAGAGTAAAGTTGTAATGTATACTTTTAGTTCCAAAGCACATCATGCATTGAGATATCAACTTTTTTGTCTTGAATAGCTGAGTGATATAACAACTGCCAAACATCTCAGGATCATGTGGAGAGTTATATTAAGATGACTCCATAAGGTTTGCAGTCAGTACCTTTGAGTAAAATTGAAATGTATGCTTCATTCAATGCCAAAGCACAGTATGCACTGAGAAATCAACTTTTTTATCTTGAATACCTGAATGATATAACCGGTGTCAAACATCTCAGGATCATGTGGGGAGTTATGTTTAGATGTTTCCATAAGGTTTGCATTGAGGAATTTAGAGTAAAATTGAAATATATACTTTAAGTTCCAAAGCACTTCATGTGTTGAGAAATCAACTTTTTTGTCTTGAATATCTGAGTGATATAACAACTGTCAAACATCTCAGGATCATGTGGAGAGTTATATTAAGATGACTCCAGAAGGTTTGCAGTCAGTACCTTTGAGTAAAATTGAAATGTATGCTTCATTCAATGCCAAAGCACACTATGCACTGAGAAATCAACTTTTTTATCTTGAATAGCTGAGTGATATAACCGGTGTCAAACATCTCAGGATCATGTGGGGAGTTATGTTTAGATGTTTCCATAATGTTTGCCTTCAGGAATTTAGAGTAAAATTGTAATCTATACTTTTAGTTCCAAACCACTTCATGCATTGAGATATCAACTTTTCTGTCTTGAATACCTGAGTGATATAACAACTGCCAAACATCTGAGGATCATGTGGAGAGTTATATTAAGAGCCTCCATAAGGTTTGCAGTCAGTACCTTTGAGTAAAATTGTAGTGTATACTTCTTTCAATTCCAAAGCGCAGTATGCACTGAGAAATCACTTTTTTTATTTTGAATACCTGAGTGATATAACCGGTGTCAAACATCTCAGGATATTGTGGGGAGTTCTGTTTAGATGTTTCCATAAGGTTTGCATTGAGGAATTTAGAGTAAAATTGAAATATATACTTAAAGTTCCAAAGCACTTCATGCGTTGAGAAATCAACTTTTTTATCTTGAATACCTGAGTGATATAACAACTATTAAACATCTCAGGATCATGTGGAGAGTTATATTCAGATGACTCCATAATGTTTGCAGTCAGTACCTTTGAGTAAAATTGAAATGTATGCTTCTTTCAATGCCAAAGCACTGTATGCAAAGAGAAATCAACTTTTTTATCCTGAGTACCTGAGTGATGTAACAGGTGTCAAACATCTCAGAATCATGTGGAGAGTGATGTTAACATCTTTCCATAAGGTTGGCATTCAGTACTTCAGAGTGAAATTGAAATATATACTTTTCCTGCCAAGGCATTGCATGCACTGAGAAATCAAATTTTTTGTTTTGAATACCTGAGTGATATAACAAATGTCAAACATCTCAGGATCATGTGGGGAGTTATGTTTAGATATTTCCATAAGGTTTGCAGTCAGTACCTTTGAGTAAAATTGAAATGTATGCTTCATTCAATGCCAAATCACAGTATGTACTGAGAAATCAACTTTTTTATCTTGAATACCAGAGTGATATAACCAGAGTCAAACATCTCAGGATCATGCAGGGACTTATGATTAGATGTTTGCATAAGGTTTGCATTGAGGAATTTAGAGTAAAATTGATATAAATACTGTTAGTTCCAAACCGCTTCATGCATTGAGAGATCAACTTTTTTGTCTTGAATAGCAGAGTGATATAACAACTGCCAAACATCTCAGGATCATGTGGAGAGTTATATTAAGATGACTCCATAAGGTTTGCAGTCAGTACCTTTGAGTAAAATTGAAATGTATGCTTCATTCAATGCCAAAGCACAGTATGCACTGAGAAATCATCTTTTTTATCTTGAATACCTGAGAGATGTAACAGGTGTCAAACAGTTCAGGAACATTTGGGGAGTGATGTTAACATGTTTCCAAAAGGTTTGCATTCAGTGCTTCATAGTAAAATTGAAATATATTCTTTTAGTGCCAAAGCATTGCATGCTGAGAGAAATCAACTTTTTTGTCTCGAATACCTGAGTGATATAACAAATGTCAAGCATCTCAGGATCATGTGGGGAGTTATGTTTAGATATTTCCATAAGGTTTGCATTGAGGAATTTAGAGTAAAATTGTAATGTATACTTTTAGTTCCAAAGCACATCATGCATTGAGATATCAACTTTTTTGTCTTGAATAACTGAGTGATATAACAACTGCCAAACATCTCAGGATCATCTGGAGAGTTATATTAAGATGACTCCATAAGGTTTGCAGTCAGTACCTTTGAGTAAAATTGAAATGTATGCTTCATTCAATGCCAAAGCACAGTATGGACTGAGAAATCAACTTTTTTATCTTGAATAGCTGAGTGATATAACCGGTGTCAAACATCTCAGGATCACGTGGGGAGTTATGTTTAGATGTTTCCATAATGTTTGCCTTCAGGAATTTAGAGTAAAATTGTAATGTATACTTTTAGTTCCAAACCACTTCATGCATTGAGATATCAACTTTTTTGTCTTGAATAGCAGAGTGATATAACAACTGCCAAACATCTCAGGATCATGTGGAGAGTTATATTAAGAGCCTCCATAAGGTTTGCAGTCAGTACCTTTGAGTAAAATTGTAGTGTATACTTCTTTCAATTCCAAAGCGCAGTATGCACTGAGAAATCACTTTTTTTATTTTGAATACCTGAGTGATATAACCGGTGTCAAACATCTCAGGATCATGTGGGGAGTTCTGTTTAGATGTTTCCATAAGGTTTGCATTGAGGATTTTAGAGTAAAATTGAAATATATACTTTAAGTTCCAAAGCACTTCATGTGTTGAGAAATCAACTTTTTTGTCTTGAATACCTGAGTGATATAACAACTGTCAAACATCTCAGGATCATGTGGAGAGTTATATTAAGATGACTCCATAAGGTTTGCAGTCAGTACCTTTGAGTAAAATTGAAATGTATGCTTCATTCAATGCCAAAGCACAGTATGCACTGAGAAATCAACTTTTTTATCTTGAATACCTGAATGATATAACCGGTGTCAAACATCTCAGGATACCTGAGTGATATAACAACTGCCAAACATCTCAGGATCATGTGGAGAGTTATATTAAGAGCCTCCATAAGGTTTGCAGTCAGTACCTTTGAGTAAAATTGTAGTGTATACTTCTTTCAATTCCAAAGCGCAGTATGCACTGAGAAATCACTTTTTTTATTTTGAATACCTGAGTGATATAACTGGTGTCAAACATCTCAGGAGCATGTGGGGAGTTCTGTTTAGATGTTTCCATAAGGTTTGCATTGAGGATTTTAGAGTAAAATTGAAATATATACTTTAAGTTCCAAAGCACTTCATGTGTTGAGAAATCAACTTTTTTGTCCTGAATGCCTGAGTGATATAACAACTGTCAAACATCTCAGGATCATGTGGAGAGTTATATTAAGATGACTCCATAAGGTTTGCAGTCAGTACCTTTGAGTAAAATTGAAATGTATGCTTCATTCAATGCCAAAGCACAGTATGCACTGAGAAATCATCTTTTTTATCTTGAATACCTGAGAGATGTAACAGGTGTCAAACAGTTCAGGAACATTTGGGGAGTGATGTTAACATGTTTCCAAAAGGTTTGCATTCAGTACTTCATAGTAAAATTGAAATATATTCTTTTAGTGCCAAATCATTGCATGCTGAGAGAAATCAACTTTTTTGTCTCGAATACCTGAGTGATATAACAAATGTCAAACATCTCAGGATCATGTGGGGAGTTATGTTTAGATATTTCCATAAGGTTTGCATTGAAGAATTTAGAGTAAAATTGTAATGTATACTTTTAGTTCCAAAGCACATCATGCATTGAGATATCAACTTTTTTGTCTTGAATAGCTGAGTGATATAACAACTGCCAAACATCTCAGGATGATGTGGAGAGTTATATTAAGATGACTCCATAAGGTTTGCAGTCAGTACCTTTGAGTAAAATTGAAATGTATGCTTCATTCAATGCCAAAGCACAGTATGCACTGAGAAATCAACTTTTTTATCTTGAATACCTGAATGAAATAACCGGTGTCAAGCATCTCAGGATACTGTGGGGAGTAATGTTTAGATGTTTCCATAAGGTTTGCATTGAGGAATTTAGAGTAAAATTGAAATATATACTTAAAGTTCCAAAGCACTTCATGCGTTGAGAAATCAACTTTTTTGTCTTGAATACCTGAGTGATATAACAACTATTAAACATCTCAGGATCATGTGGAGAGTTATATTCAGATGACTCCATAAGGTTTGCAGTCAGTACCTTTGAGTAAAATTGAAATGTATGCTTCATTCAATGCCAAAGCACAGTATGCACTGAGAAATCATCTTTTTTATCTTGAATACCTGAGAGTTGTAACAGGTGTCAAACAGTTCAGGAACATTTGGGGAGTGATGTTAACATGTTTCCAAAAGGTTTGCATTCAGTACTTCATAGTAAAATTGAAATATATTCTTTTAGTGCCAAGGCATTGCATGCTGAGAGAAATCAACTTTTTTGTCTCGAATACCTGAGTGATATAACAAATGTCAAACATCTCAGGATCATGTGGGGAGTTATGTTTAGATATTTCCATAAGGTTTGCATTTGAGGAATTTAGAGTAAAGTTGTAATGTATACTTTTAGTTCCAAAGCACATCATGCATTGAGATATCAACTTTTTTGTCTTGAATAGCTGAGTGATATAACAACTGCCAAACATCTCAGGATCATGTGGAGAGTTATATTAAGATGACTCCATAAGGTTTGCAGTCAGTACCTTTGAGTAAAATTGAAATGTATGCTTCATTCAATGCCAAAGCACAGTATGCACTGAGAAATCAACTTTTTTATCTTGAATACCTGAATGATATAACCGGTGTCAAACATCTCAGGATCATGTGGGGAGTTATGTTTAGATGTTTCCATAAGGTTTGCATTGAGGAATTTAGAGTAAAATTGAAATATATACTTTAAGTTCCAAAGCACTTCATGTGTTGAGAAATCAACTTTTTTGTCTTGAATATCTGAGTGATATAACAACTGTCAAACATCTCAGGATCATGTGGAGAGTTATATTAAGATGACTCCAGAAGGTTTGCAGTCAGTACCTTTGAGTAAAATTGAAATGTATGCTTCATTCAATGCCAAAGCACACTATGCACTGAGAAATCAACTTTTTTATCTTGAATAGCTGAGTGATATAACCGGTGTCAAACATCTCAGGATCACGTGGGGAGTTATGTTTAGATGTTTCCATAATGTTTGCCTTCAGGAATTTAGAGTAAAATTGTAATCTATACTTTTAGTTCCAAACCACTTCATGCATTGAGATATCAACTTTTCTGTCTTGAATACCTGAGTGATATAACAACTGCCAAACATCTGAGGATCATGTGGAGAGTTATATTAAGAGCCTCCATAAGGTTTGCAGTCAGTACCTTTGAGTAAAATTGTAGTGTATACTTCTTTCAATTCCAAAGCGCAGTATGCACTGAGAAATCACTTTTTTTATTTTGAATACCTGAGTGATATAACCGGTGTCAAACATCTCAGGATATTGTGGGGAGTTCTGTTTAGATGTTTCCATAAGGTTTGCATTGAGGAATTTAGAGTAAAATTGAAATATATACTTAAAGTTCCAAAGCACTTCATGCGTTGAGAAATCAACTTTTTTATCTTGAATACCTGAGTGATATAACAACTATTAAACATCTCAGGATCATGTGGAGAGTTATATTCAGATGACTCCATAATGTTTGCAGTCAGTACCTTTGAGTAAAATTGAAATGTATGCTTCTTTCAATGCCAAAGCACTGTATGCAAAGAGAAATCAACTTTTTTATCCTGAGTACCTGAGTGATGTAACAGGTGTCAAACATCTCAGAATCATGTGGAGAGTGATGTTAACATCTTTCCATAAGGTTGGCATTCAGTACTTCAGAGTGAAATTGAAATATATACTTTTACTGCCAAGGCATTGCATGCAATGAGAAATCAAATTTTTTGTTTTGAATACCTGAGTGATATAACAAACGTCAAACATCTCAGGATCATGTGGGGAGTTATGTTTAGATATTTCCATAAGGTTTGCAGTCAGTACCTTTGAGTAAAATTGAAATGTATGCTTCATTCAATGCCAAATCACAGTATGTACTGAGAAATCAACTTTTTTATCTTGAATACCAGAGTGATATAACCAGAGTCAAACATCTCAGGATCATGCAGGGACTTATGATTAGATGTTTGCATAAGGTTTGCATTGAGGAATTTAGAGTAAAATTGATATAAATACTGTTAGTTCCAAACCGCTTCATGCATTGAGAGATCAACTTTTTTGTCTTGAATAGCAGAGTGATATAACAACTGCCAAACATCTCAGGATCATGTGGAGAGTTATATTAAGATGACTCCATAAGGTTTGCAGTCAGTACCTTTGAGTAAAATTGAAATGTATGCTTCATTCAATGCCAAAGCACAGTATGCACTGAGAAATCATCTTTTTTATCTTGAATACCTGAGAGATGTAACAGGTGTCAAACAGTTCAGGAACATTTGGGGAGTGATGTTAACATGTTTCCAAAAGGTTTGCATTCAGTACTTCATAGTAAAATTGAAATATATTCTTTTAGTGCCAAAGCATTGCATGCTGAGAGAAATCAACTTTTTTGTCTCGAATACCTGAGTGATATAACAAATGTCAAGCATCTCAGGATCATGTGGGGAGTTATGTTTAGATATTTCCATAAGGTTTGCATTGAGGAATTTAGAGTAAAATTGTAATGTATACTTTTAGTTCCAAAGCACATCATGCATTGAGATATCAACTTTTTTGTCTTGAATAGCTGAGTGATATAACAACTGCCAAACATCTCAGGATCATGTGGAGAGTTATATTAAGATGACTCCATAAGGTTTGCAGTCAGTACCTTTGAGTAAAATTGAAATGTATGCTTCATTCAATGCCAAAGCACAGTATGGACTGAGAAATCAACTTTTTTATCTTGAATAGCTGAGTGATATAACCGGTGTCAAACATCTCAGGATCACGTGGGGAGTTATGTTTAGATGTTTCCATAATGTTTGCCTTCAGGAATTTAGAGTAAAATTGTAATGTATACTTTTAGTTCCAAACCACTTCATGCATTGAGATATCAACTTTTTTGTCTTGAATAGCAGAGTGATATAACAACTGCCAAACATCTCAGGATCATGTGGAGAGTTATATTAAGAGCCTCCATAAGGTTTGCAGTCAGTACCTTTGAGTAAAATTGTAGTGTATACTTCTTTCAATTCCAAAGCGCAGTATGCACTGAGAAATCACTTTTTTTATTTTGAATACCTGAGTGATATAACCGGTGTCAAACATCTCAGGATCATGTGGGGAGTTCTGTTTAGATGTTTCCATAAGGTTTGCATTGAGGATTTTAGAGTAAAATTGAAATATATACTTTAAGTTCCAAAGCACTTCATGTGTTGAGAAATCAACTTTTTTGTCTTGAATACCTGAGTGATATAACAACTGTCAAACATCTCAGGATCATGTGGAGAGTTATATTAAGATGACTCCATAAGGTTTGCAGTCAGTACCTTTGAGTAAAATTGAAATGTATGCTTCATTCAATGCCAAAGCACAGTATGCACTGAGAAATCAACTTTTTTATCTTGAATACCTGAATGATATAACCGGTGTCAAACATCTCAGGATACCTGAGTGATATAACAACTGCCAAACATCTCAGGATCATGTGGAGAGTTATATTAAGAGCCTCCATAAGGTTTGCAGTCAGTACCTTTGAGTAAAATTGTAGTGTATACTTCTTTCAATTCCAAAGCGCAGTATGCACTGAGAAATCACTTTTTTTATTTTGAATACCTGAGTGATATAACCGGTGTCAAACATCTCAGGATCATGTGGGGAGTTCTGTTTAGATGTTTCCATAAGGTTTGCATTGAGGATTTTAGAGTAAAATTGAAATATATACTTTAAGTTCCAAAGCACTTCATGTGTTGAGAAATCAACTTTTTTGTCCTGAATGCCTGAGTGATATAACAACTGTCAAACATCTCAGGATCATGTGGAGAGTTATATTAAGATGACTCCATAAGGTTTGCAGTCAGTACCTTTGAGTAAAATTGAAATGTATGCTTCATTCAATGCCAAAGCACAGTATGCACTGAGAAATCATCTTTTTTATCTTGAATACCTGAGAGATGTAACAGGTGTCAAACAGTTCAGGAACATTTGGGGAGTGATGTTAACATGTTTCCAAAAGGTTTGCATTCAGTACTTCATAGTAAAATTGAAATATATTCTTTTAGTGCCAAAGCATTGCATGCTGAGAGAAATCAACTTTTTTGTCTCGAATACCTGAGTGATATAACAAATGTCAAGCATCTCAGGATCATGTGGGGAGTTATGTTTAGACATTTCCATAAGGTTTGCATTGAGGAATTTAGAGTAAAATTGTAATGTATACTTTTAGTTCCAAAGCACATCATGCATTGAGATATCAACTTTTTTGTCTTGAATAGCAGAGTGATATAACAACTGCCAAACATCTCAGGATGATGTGGAGAGTTATATTAAGATGACTCCATAAGGTTTGCAGTCAGTACCTTTGAGTAAAATTGAAATGTATGCTTCATTCAATGCCAAAGCACAGTATGCACTGAGAAATCAACTTTTTTATCTTGAATACCTGAATGAAATAACCGGTGTCAAACATCTCAGGATACTGTGGGGAGTAATGTTTAGATGTTTCCATAAGGTTTGCATTGAGGAATTTAGAGTAAAATTGAAATATATACTTAAAGTTCCAAAGCACTTCATGCGTTGAGAAATCAACTTTTTTGTCTTGAATACCTGAGTGATATAACAACTATTAAACATCTCAGGATCATGTGGAGAGTTATATTCAGATGACTCCATAAGGTTTGCAGTCAGTACCTTTGAGTAAAATTGAAATGTATGCTTCATTCAATGCCAAAGCACAGTATGCACTGAGAAATCATCTTTTTTATCTTGAATACCTGAGAGTTGTAACAGGTGTCAAACAGTTCAGGAACATTTGGGGAGTGATGTTAACATGTTTCCAAAAGGTTTGCATTCAGTACTTCATAGTAAAATTGAAATATATTCTTTTAGTGCCAAAGCATTGCATGCTGAGAGAAATCAACTTTTTTGTCTCGAATACCTGAGTGATATAACAAATGTCAAACATCTCAGGATCATGTGGGGAGTTATGTTTAGATATTTCCATAAGGTTTGCATTGAGGAATTTAGAGTAAAGTTGTAATGTATACTTTTAGTTCCAAAGCACATCATGCATTGAGATATCAACTTTTTTGTCTTGAATAGCTGAGTGATATAACAACTGCCAAACATCTCAGGATCATGTGGAGAGTTATATTAAGATGACTCCATAAGGTTTGCAGTCAGTACCTTTGAGTAAAATTGAAATGTATGCTTCATTCAATGCCAAAGCACAGTATGCACTGAGAAATCAACTTTTTTATCTTGAATACCTGAATGATATAACCGGTGTCAAACATCTCAGGATCATGTGGGGAGTTATGTTTAGATGTTTCCATAAGGTTTGCATTGAGGAATTTAGAGTAAAATTGAAATATATACTTTAAGTTCCAAAGCACTTCATGTGTTGAGAAATCAACTTTTTTGTCCTGAATATCTGAGTGATATAACAACTGTCAAACATCTCAGGATCATGTGGAGAGTTATATTAAGAGCCTCCATAAGGTTTGCAGTCAGTACCTTTGAGTAAAATTGTAGTGTATACTTCTTTCAATTCCAAAGCGCAGTATGCACTGAGAAATCACTTTTTTTATTTTGAATACCTGAGTGATATAACCGGTGTCAAACATCTCAGGATATTGTGGGGAGTTCTGTTTAGATGTTTCCATAAGGTTTGCATTGAGGAATTTAGAGTAAAATTGTAATGTATACTTTTAGTTCCAAAGCACATCATGCATTGAGATATCAACTTTTTTGTCTTGAATAGCTGAGTGATATAACAACTGCCAAACATCTCAGGATCATGTGGAGAGTTATATTCAGATGACTCCATAAGGTTTGCAGTCAGTACCTTTGAGTAAAATTGAAATGTATGCTTCATTCAATGCCAAAGCACAGTATGCACTGAGAAATCATCTTTTTTATCTTGAATACCTGAGAGTTGTAACAGGTGTCAAACAGTTCAGGAACATTTGGGGAGTGATGTTAACATGTTTCCAAAAGGTTTGCATTCAGTACTTCATAGTAAAATTGAAATATATTCTTTTAGTGCCAAAGCATTGCATGCTGAGAGAAATCAACTTTTTTGTCTCGAATACCTGAGTGATATAACAAATGTCAAACATCTCAGGATCATGTGGGGAGTTATGTTTAGATATTTCCATAAGGTTTGCATTGAAGAATTTAGAGTAAAATTGTAATGTATACTTTTAGTTCCAAAGCACATCATGCATTGAGATATCAACTTTTTTGTCTTGAATAGCTGAGTGATATAACAACTGCCAAACATCTCAGGATGATGTGGAGAGTTATATTAAGATGACTCCATAAGGTTTGCAGTCAGTACCTTTGAGTAAAATTGAAATGTATGCTTCATTCAATGCCAAAGCACAGTATGCACTGAGAAATCAACTTTTTTATCTTGAATACCTGAATGAAATAACCGGTGTCAAACATCTCAGGATACTGTGGGGAGTAATGTTTAGATGTTTCCATAAGGTTTGCATTGAGGAATTTAGAGTAAAATTGAAATATATACTTAAAGTTCCAAAGCACTTCATGCGTTGAGAAATCAACTTTTTTGTCTTGAATACCTGAGTGATATAACAACTATTAAACATCTCAGGATCATGTGGAGAGTTATATTCAGATGACTCTATAAGGTTTGCAGTCAGTACCTTTGAGTAAAATTGAAATGTATGCTTCATTCAATGCCAAAGCACAGTATGCACTGAGAAATCATCTTTTTTATCTTGAATACCTGAGAGTTGTAACAGGTGTCAAACAGTTCAGGAACATTTGGGGAGTGATGTTAACATGTTTCCAAAAGGTTTGCATTCAGTACTTCATAGTAAAATTGAAATATATTCTTTTAGTGCCAAAGCATTGCATGCTGAGAGAAATCAACTTTTTTGTCTCGAATACCTGAGTGATATAACAAATGTCAAACATCTCAGGATCATGTGGGGAGTTATGTTTAGATATTTCCATAAGGTTTGCATTGAGGAATTTAGAGTAAAATTGTAATGTATACTTTTAGTTCCAAAGCACATCATGCATTGAGATATCAACTTTTTTGTCTTGAATAGCTGAGTGATATAACAACTGCCAAACATCTCAGGATCATGTGGAGAGTTATATTAAGATGACTCCATAAGGTTTGCAGGCAGTACCTTTGAGTAAAATTGAAATGTATGCTTCATTCAATGCCAAAGCACAGTATGCACTGAGAAATCAACTTTTTTATCTTGAATACCTGAATGATATAACCGGTGTCAAACATCTCAGGATCATGTGGGGAGTTATGTTTAGATGTTTCCATAAGGTTTGCATTGAGGAATTTAGAGTAAAATTGAAATATATACTTTAAGTTCCAAAGCACTTCATGTGTTGAGAAATCAACTTTTTTGTCTTGAATATCTGAGTGATATAACAACTGTCAAACATCTCAGGATCATGTGGAGAGTTATATTAAGATGACTCCAGAAGGTTTGCAGTCAGTACCTTTGAGTAAAATTGAAATGTATGCTTCATTCAATGCCAAAGCACACTATGCACTGAGAAATCAACTTTTTTATCTTGAATAGCTGAGTGATATAACCGGTGTCAAACATCTCAGGATCACGTGGGGAGTTATGTTTAGATGTTTCCATAATGTTTGCCTTCAGGAATTTAGAGTAAAATTGTAATCTATACTTTTAGTTCCAAACCACTTCATGCATTGAGATATCAACTTTTCTGTCTTGAATACCTGAGTGATATAACAACTGCCAAACATCTGAGGATCATGTGGAGAGTTATATTAAGAGCCTCCATAAGGTTTGCAGTCAGTACCTTTGAGTAAAATTGTAGTGTATACTTCTTTCAATTCCAAAGCGCAGTATGCACTGAGAAATCACTTTTTTTATTTTGAATACCTGAGTGATATAACCGGTGTCAAACATCTCAGGATATTGTGGGGAGTTCTGTTTAGATGTTTCCATAAGGTTTGCATTGAGGAATTTAGAGTAAAATTGAAATATATACTTAAAGTTCCAAAGCACTTCATGCGTTGAGAAATCAACTTTTTTATCTTGAATACCTGAGTGATATAACAACTATTAAACATCTCAGGATCATGTGGAGAGTTATATTCAGATGACTCCATAATGTTTGCAGTCAGTACCTTTGAGTAAAATTGAAATGTATGCTTCTTTCAATGCCAAAGCACTGTATGCAAAGAGAAATCAACTTTTTTATCCTGAGTACCTGAGTGATGTAACAGGTGTCAAACATCTCAGAATCATGTGGAGAGTGATGTTAACATCTTTCCATAAGGTTGGCATTCAGTACTTCAGAGTGAAATTGAAATATATACTTTTACTGCCAAGGCATTGCATGCACTGAGAAATCAATTTTTTTGTTTTGAATACCTGAGTGATATAACAAATGTCAAACATCTCAGGATCATGTGGGGAGTTATGTTTAGATATTTCCATAAGGTTTGCAGTCAGTACCTTTGAGTAAAATTGAAATGTATGCTTCATTCAATGCCAAATCACAGTATGTACTGAGAAATCAACTTTTTTATCTTGAATACCAGAGTGATATAACCAGAGTCAAACATCTCAGGATCATGCAGGGACTTATGATTAGATGTTTGCATAAGGTTTGCATTGAGGAATTTAGAGTAAAATTGATATAAATACTGTTAGTTCCAAACCGCTTCATGCATTGAGAGATCAACTTTTTTGTCTTGAATAGCAGAGTGATATAACAACTGCCAAACATCTCAGGATCATGTGGAGAGTTATATTAAGATGACTCCATAAGGTTTGCAGTCAGTACCTTTGAGTAAAATTGAAATGTATGCTTCATTCAATGCCAAAGCACAGTATGCACTGAGAAATCATCTTTTTTATCTTGAATACCTGAGAGATGTAACAGGTGTCAAACAGTTCAGGAACATTTGGGGAGTGATGTTAACATGTTTCCAAAAGGTTTGCATTCAGTACTTCATAGTAAAATTGAAATATATTCTTTTAGTGCCAAAGCATTGCATGCTGAGAGAAATCAACTTTTTTGTCTCGAATACCTGAGTGATATAACAAATGTCAAGCATCTCAGGATCATGTGGGGAGTTATGTTTAGATATTTCCATAAGGTTTGCATTGAGGAATTTAGAGTAAAATTGTAATGTATACTTTTAGTTCCAAAGCACATCATGCATTGAGATATCAACTTTTTTGTCTTGAATAGCTGAGTGATATAACAACTGCCAAACATCTCAGGATGATGTGGAGAGTTATATTAAGATGACTCCATAAGGTTTGCAGTCAGTACCTTTGAGTAAAATTGAAATGTATGCTTCATTCAATGCCAAAGCACAGTATGCACTGAGAAATCAACTTTTTTATCTTGAATACCTGAATGAAATAACCGGTGTCAAACATCTCAGGATACTGTGGGGAGTAATGTTTAGATGTTTCCATAAGGTTTGCATTGAGGAATTTAGAGTAAAATTGAAATATATACTTAAAGTTCCAAAGCACTTCATGCGTTGAGAAATCAACTTTTTTGTCTTGAATACCTGAGTGATATAACAACTATTAAACATCTCAGGATCATGTGGAGAGTTATATTCAGATGACTCCATAAGGTTTGCAGTCAGTACCTTTGAGTAAAATTGAAATGTATGCTTCATTCAATGCCAAAGCACAGTATGCACTGAGAAATCATCTTTTTTATCTTGAATACCTGAGAGTTGTAACAGGTGTCAAACAGTTCAGGAACATTTGGGGAGTGATGTTAACATGTTTCCAAAAGGTTTGCATTCAGTACTTCATAGTAAAATTGAAATATATTCTTTTAGTGCCAAAGCATTGCATGCTGAGAGAAATCAACATTTTTTATCTTGAATACCTGAATGATATAACCGGTGTCAAACATCTCAGGATCATGTGGGGAGTTATGTTTAGATGTTTCCATAAGGTTTGCATTGAGGAATTTAGAGTAAAATTGAAATATATACTTTAAGTTCCAAAGCACTTCATGTGTTGAGAAATCAACTTTTTTGTCTTGAATATCTGAGTGATATAACAACTGTCAAACATCTCAGGATCATGTGGAGAGTTATATTAAGATGACTCCAGAAGGTTTGCAGTCAGTACCTTTGAGTAAAATTGAAATGTATGCTTCATTCAATGCCAAAGCACACTATGCACTGAGAAATCAACTTTTTTATCTTGAATAGCTGAGTGATATAACCGGTGTCAAACATCTCAGGATCACGTGGGGAGTTATGTTTAGATGTTTCCATAATGTTTGCCTTCAGGAATTTAGAGTAAAATTGTAATCTATACTTTTAGTTCCAAACCACTTCAAGCATTGAGATATCAACTTTTCTGTCTTGAATACCTGAGTGATATAACAACTGTCAAACATCTCAGGATCATGTGGAGAGTTATATTAAGAGCCTCCATAAGGTTTGCAGTCAGTACCTTTGAGTAAAATTGTAGTGTATACTTCTTTCAATTCCAAAGCGCAGTATGCACTGAGAAATCACTTTTTTTATTTTGAATACCTGAGTGATATAACCGGTGTCAAACATCTCAGGATATTGTGGGGAGTTCTGTTTAGATGTTTCCATAAGGTTTGCATTGAGGAATTTAGAGTAAAATTGAAATATATACTTAAAGTTCCAAAGCACTTCATGCGTTGAGAAATCAACTTTTTTATCTTGAATACCTGAGTGATATAACAACTATTAAACATCTCAGGATCATGTGGAGAGTTATATTCAGATGACTCCATAATGTTTGCAGTCAGTACCTTTGAGTAAAATTGAAATGTATGCTTCTTTCAATGCCAAAGCACTGTATGCAAAGAGAAATCAACTTTTTTATCCTGAGTACCTGAGTGATGTAACAGGTGTCAAACATCTCAGAATCATGTGGAGAGTGATGTTAACATCTTTCCATAAGGTTGGCATTCAGTACTTCAGAGTGAAATTGAAATATATACTTTTACTGCCAAGGCATTGCATGCACTGAGAAATCAAATTTTTTGTTTTGAATACCTGAGTGATATAACAAATGTCAAACATCTCAGGATCATGTGGGGAGTTATGTTTAGATATTTCCATAAGGTTTGCAGTCAGTACCTTTGAGTAAAATTGAAATGTATGCTTCATTCAATGCCAAATCACAGTATGTACTGAGAAATCAACTTTTTTATCTTGAATACCAGAGTGATATAACCAGAGTCAAACATCTCAGGATCATGCAGGGACTTATGATTAGATGTTTGCATAAGGTTTGCATTGAGGAATTTAGAGTAAAATTGATATAAATACTGTTAGTTCCAAACCGCTTCATGCATTGAGAGATCAACTTTTTTGTCTTGAATAGCAGAGTGATATAACAACTGCCAAACATCTCAGGATCATGTGGAGAGTTATATTAAGATGACTCCATAAGGTTTGCAGTCAGTACCTTTGAGTAAAATTGAAATGTATGCTTCATTCAATGCCAAAGCACAGTATGCACTGAGAAATCATCTTTTTTATCTTGAATACCTGAGAGATGTAACAGGTGTCAAACAGTTCAGGAACATTTGGGGAGTGATGTTAACATGTTTCCAAAAGGTTTGCATTCAGTACTTCATAGTAAAATTGAAATATATTCTTTTAGTGCCAAAGCATTGCATGCTGAGAGAAATCAACTTTTTTGTCTCGAATACCTGAGTGATATAACAAATGTCAAGCATCTCAGGATCATGTGGGGAGTTATGTTTAGATATTTCCATAAGGTTTGCATTGAGGAATTTAGAGTAAAATTGTAATGTATACTTTTAGTTCCAAAGCACATCATGCATTGAGATATCAACTTTTTTGTCTTGAATAGCTGAGTGATATAACAACTGCCAAACATCTCAGGATCATGTGGAGAGTTATATTAAGATGACTCCATAAGGTTTGCAGTCAGTACCTTTGAGTAAAATTGAAATGTATGCTTCATTCAATGCCAAAGCACAGTATGGACTGAGAAATCAACTTTTTTATCTTGAATAGCTGAGTGATATAACCGGTGTCAAACATCTCAGGATCACGTGGGGAGTTATGTTTAGATGTTTCCATAATGTTTGCCTTCAGGAATTTAGAGTAAAATTGTAATGTATACTTTTAGTTCCAAACCACTTCATGCATTGAGATATCAACTTTTTTGTCTTGAATAGCAGAGTGATATAACAACTGCCAAACATCTCAGGATCATGTGGAGAGTTATATTAAGAGCCTCCATAAGATTTGCAGTCAGTACCTTTGAGTAAAATTGTAGTGTATACTTCTTTCAATTCCAAAGCGCAGTATGCACTGAGAAATCACTTTTTTTATTTTGAATACCTGAGTGATATAACCGGTGTCAAACATCTCAGGATCATGTGGGGAGTTCTGTTTAGATGTTTCCATAAGGTTTGCATTGAGGATTTTAGAGTAAAATTGAAATATATACTTTAAGTTCCAAAGCACTTCATGTGTTGAGAAATCAACTTTTTTGTCTTGAATACCTGAGTGATATAACAACTGTCAAACATCTCAGGATCATGTGGAGAGTTATATTAAGATGACTCCATAAGGTTTGCAGTCAGTACCTTTGAGTAAAATTGAAATGTATGCTTCATTCAATGCCAAAGCACAGTATGCACTGAGAAATCAACTTTTTTATCTTGAATACCTGAATGATATAACCGGTGTCAAACATCTCAGGATACCTGAGTGATATAACAACTGCCAAACATCTCAGGATCATGTGGAGAGTTATATTAAGAGCCTCCATAAGGTTTGCAGTCAGTACCTTTGAGTAAAATTGTAGTGTATACTTCTTTCAATTCCAAAGCGCAGTATGCACTGAGAAATCACTTTTTTTATTTTGAATACCTGAGTGATATAACCGGTGTCAAACATCTCAGGATCATGTGGGGAGTTCTGTTTAGATGTTTCCATAAGGTTTGCATTGAGGATTTTAGAGTAAAATTGAAATATATACTTTAAGTTCCAAAGCACTTCATGTGTTGAGAAATCAACTTTTTTGTCCTGAATGCCTGAGTGATATAACAACTGTCAAACATCTCAGGATCATGTGGAGAGTTATATTAAGATGACTCCATAAGGTTTGCAGTCAGTACCTTTGAGTAAAATTGAAATGTATGCTTCATTCAATGCCAAAGCACAGTATGCACTGAGAAATCATCTTTTTTATCTTGAATACCTGAGAGATGTAACAGGTGTCAAACAGTTCAGGAACATTTGGGGAGTGATGTTAACATGTTTCCAAAAGGTTTGCATTCAGTACTTCATAGTAAAATTGAAATATATTCTTTTAGTGCCAAAGCATTGCATGCTGAGAGAAATCAACTTTTTTGTCTCGAATACCTGAGTGATATAACAAATGTCAAGCATCTCACGATCATGTGGGGAGTTATGTTTAGATATTTCCATAAGGTTTGCATTGAGGAATTTAGAGTAAAATTGTAATGTATACTTTTAGTTCCAAAGCACATCATGCATTGAGATATCAACTTTTTTGTCTTGAATAGCTGAGTGATATAACAACTGCCAAACATCTCAGGATCATGTGGAGAGTTATATTCAGATGACTCCATAAGGTTTGCAGTCAGTACCTTTGAGTAAAATTGAAATGTATGCTTCATTCAATGCCAAAGCACAGTATGCACTGAGAAATCATCTTTTTTATCTTGAATACCTGAGAGTTGAAACAGGTGTCAAACAGTTCAGGAACATTTGGGGAGTGATGTTAACATGTTTCCAAAAGGTTTGCATTCAGTACTTCATAGTAAAATTGAAATATATTCTTTTAGTGCCAAAGCATTGCATGCTGAGAGAAATCAACTTTTTTGTCTCGAATACCTGAGTGATATAACAAATGTCAAACATCTCAGGATCATGTGGGGAGTTATGTTTAGATATTTCCGTAAGGTTTGCATTGAAGAATTTAGAGTAAAATTGTAATGTATACTTTTAGTTCCAAAGCACATCATGCATTGAGATATCAACTTTTTTGTCTTGAATAGCTGAGTGATATAACAACTGCCAAACATCTCAGGATGATGTGGAGAGTTATATTAAGATGACTCCATAAGGTTTGCAGTCAGTACATTTGAGTAAAATTGAAATGTATGCTTCATTCAATGCCAAAGCACAGTATGCACTGAGAAATCAACTTTTTTATCTTGAATACCTGAATGAAATAACCGGTGTCAAACATCTCAGGATACTGTGGGGAGTAATGTTTAGATGTTTCCATAAGGTTTGCATTGAGGAATTTAGAGTAAAATTGAAATATATACTTAAAGTTCCAAAGCACTTCATGCGTTGAGAAATCAACTTTTTTGTCTTGAATACCTGAGTGATATAACAACTATTAAACATCTCAGGATCATGTGGAGAGTTATATTCAGATGACTCTATAAGGTTTGCAGTCAGTACCTTTGAGTAAAATTGAAATGTATGCTTCATTCAATGCCAAAGCACAGTATGCACTGAGAAATCATCTTTTTTATCTTGAATACCTGAGAGTTGTAACAGGTGTCAAACAGTTCAGGAACATTTGGGGAGTGATGTTAACATGTTTCCAAAAGGTTTGCATTCAGTACTTCATAGTAAAATTGAAATATATTCTTTTAGTGCCAAAGCATTGCATGCTGAGAGAAATCAACTTTTTTGTCTCGAATACCTGAGTGATATAACAAATGTCAAACATCTCAGGATCATGTGGGGAGTTATGTTTAGATATTTCCATAAGGTTTGCATTGAGGAATTTAGAGTAAAATTGTAATGTATACTTTTAGTTCCAAAGCACATCATGCATTGAGATATCAACTTTTTTGTCTTGAATAGCTGAGTGATATAACAACTGCCAAACATCTCAGGATCATGTGGAGAGTTATATTAAGATGACTCCATAAGGTTTGCAGGCAGTACCTTTGAGTAAAATTGAAATGTATGCTTCATTCAATGCCAAAGCACAGTATGCACTGAGAAATCAACTTTTTTATCTTGAATACCTGAATGATATAACCGGTGTCAAACATCTCAGGATCATGTGGGGAGTTCTGTTTAGATGTTTCCATAAGGTTTGCATTGAGGAATTTAGAGTAAAATTGAAATATATACTTAAAGTTCCAAAGCACTTCATGCGTTGAGAAATCAACTTTTTTATCTTGAATACCTGAGTGATATAACAACTATTAAACATCTCAGGATCATGTGGAGAGTTATATTCAGATGACTCCATAATGTTTGCAGTGAGTACCTTTGAGTAAAATTGAAATGTATGCTTCTTTCAATGCCAAAGCACTGTATGCAAAGAGAAATCAACTTTTTTATCCTGAGTACCTGAGTGATGTAACAGGTGTCAAACATCTCAGAATCATGTGGAGAGTGATGTTAACATCTTTCCATAAGGTTGGCATTCAGTACTTCAGAGTGAAATTGAAATATATACTTTTACTGCCAAGGCATTGCATGCACTGAGAAATCAAATTTTTTGTTTTGAATACCTGAGTGATATAACAAATGTCAAACATCTCAGGATCATGTGGGGAGTTATGTTTAGATATTTCCATAAGGTTTGCAGTCAGTACCTTTGAGTAAAATTGAAATGTATGCTTCATTCAATGCCAAATCACAGTATGTACTGAGAAATCAACTTTTTTATCTTGAATACCAGAGTGATATAACCAGAGTCAAACATCTCAGGATCATGCAGGGACTTATGATTAGATGTTTGCATAAGGTTTGCATTGAGGAATTTAGAGTAAAATTGATATAAATACTGTTAGTTCCAAACCGCTTCATGCATTGAGAGATCAACTTTTTTGTCTTGAATAGCAGAGTGATATAACAACTGCCAAACATCTCAGGATCATGTGGAGAGTTATATTAAGAAGACTCCATAAGGTTTGCAGTCAGTACCTTTGAGTAAAATTGAAATGTATGCTTCATTCAATGCCAAAGCACAGTATGCACTGAGAAATCATCTTTTTTATCTTGAATACCTGAGAGATGTAACAGGTGTCAAACAGTTCAGGAACATTTGGGGAGTGATGTTAACATGTTTCCAAAAGGTTTGCATTCAGTACTTCATAGTAAAATTGAAATATATTCTTTTAGTGCCAAAGCATTGCATGCTGAGAGAAATCAACTTTTTTGTCTCGAATACCTGAGTGATATAACAAATGTCAAGCATCTCAGGATCATGTGGGGAGTTATGTTTAGATATTTCCATAAGGTTTGCATTGAGGAATTTAGAGTAAAATTGTAATGTATACTTTTACTTCCAAAGCACATCATGCATTGAGATATCAACTTTTTTGTCTTGAATAGCTGAGTGATATAACAACTGCCAAACATCTCAGGATCATGTGGAGAGTTATATTAAGATGACTCCATAAGGTTTGCAGTCAGTACCTTTGAGTAAAATTGAAATGTATGCTTCATTCAATGCCAAAGCACAGTATGGACTGAGAAATCAACTTTTTTATCTTGAATACCTGAATGATATAACCGGTGTCAAACATCTCAGGATACTGTGGGGTGTTATGTTTAGATGTTTCCATAGGGTTTGCATTGAGGAATTTAGAGTAAAATTGAAATATATACTTAAAGTTCCAAAGCACTTCATGCGTTGAGAAATCAACTTTTTTGTCTTGAATACCTGAGTGATATAACAACTATTAAATATCTCAGGATCATGTGGAGAGTTATATTCAGATGACTCCATAAGGTTTGCAGGCAGTACCTTTGAGTAAAATTGAAATGTATGCTTCATTCAATGCCAAAGCACAGTATGCACTGAGAAATCATCTTTTTTATCTTGAATACCTGAGAGTTGTAACAGGTGTCAAACAGTTCAGGAACATTTGGGGAGTGATGTTAACATGTTTCCAAAAGGTTTGCATTCAGTACTTCATAGTAAAATTGAAATATATTCTTTTAGTGCCAAAGCATTGCATGCTGAGACAAATCAACTTTTTTGTCTCGAATACCTGAGTGATATAACAAATGTCAAACATCTCAGGATCATGTGGGGAGTTATGTTTAGATATTTCCATAAGGTTTGCATTGAAGAATTTAGTGTAAAATTGTAATGTATACTTTTAGTTCCAAAGCACATCATGCATTGAGATATCAACTTTTTTGTCTTGAATAGCTGAGTGATATAACAACTGCCAAACATCTCAAGATGATGTGGAGAGTTATATTAAGATGACTCCATAAGGTTTGCAGTCAGTACCTTTGAGTAAAATTGAAATGCATGCTTCATTCAATGCCAAAGCACAGTACGCACTGAGAAATCAACTTTTTTATCTTGAATACCTGAATGAAATAACCGGTTTCAAACATCTCAGGATACTGTGGGGAGTTATGTTTAGATGTTTCCATAAGGTTTGCATTGAGGAATTTAGAGTAAAATTGAAATATATACTTAAAGTTCCAAAGCACTTCATGCGTTGAGAAATCAACTTTTTTGTCTTGAATACCGAAGTGATATAACAACTATTAAACATCTCAGGATCATGTGGAGAGTTATATTCAGATGACTCCATAAGGTTTGCAGTCAGTACCTTTGAGTAAAATTGTAGTGTATACTTCTTTCAATTCCAAAGCGCAGTATGCACTGAGAAATCACTTTTTTTATTTTGAATACCTGAGTGATATAACCGGTGTCAAACATGTCAGGATCATGTGGGGAGTTCTCTTTAGATGTTTCCATAAGGTTTGCATTGAGGATTTTAGAGTAAAATTGAAATATATACTTTAAGTTCCAAAGCACTTCATGTGTTGAGAAATCAACTTTTTTGTCTTGAATATCTGAGTGATATAACAACTGTCAAACATCTCAGGATCATGTGGAGAGTTATATTAAGATGACTCCATAAGGTTTGCAGTCAGTACCATTGAGTAAAATTGAAATGTATGCTTCATTCAATGCCAAAGCACAGTATGCACTGAGAAATCAACTTTTTTATCTTGAATACCAGAGTGATATAACCGGTGTCAAACATCTCAGGATCACGTGGGGAGTTATGTTTAGATGTTTCCATAAGCTTTGCATTGAGGATTTTAGAGTAAAATTGAAATATATACTTTAAGTTCCAAAGCACTTCATGTGTTGAGAAATCAACTTTTTTGTCTTGAATATCTGAGTGATGTAACAACTGTCAAACATCTCAGGATCATGTGGAGAGTTATATTAAGATGACTCCAGAAGGTTTGCAGTCAGTACCTTTGAGTAAAATTGAAATGTATGCTTCATTCAATGCCAAAGCACAGTATGCACTGAGAAATCAACTTTTTTATCTTGAATACCTGAATGAAATAACCGGTGTCAAACATCTCAGGATACTGTGGGGAGTTATGTTTAGATGTTTCCATAAGGTTTGCATTGAGGAATTTAGAGTAAAATTGAAATATATACTTAAAGTTCCAAAGCACTTCATGCGTTGAGAAATCAACTTTTTTGTCTTGAATACCTGAGTGATATAACAACTACTAAACATCTCAGGATCATGTGGAGAGTTATATTCAGATGACTCCATAAGGTTTGCAGTCAGTACCTTTGAGTAAAATTGAAATGTATGCTTCATTCAATGCCAAAGCACAGTATGCACTGAGAAATCATCTTTTTTATCTTGAATACCTGAGAGTTGTAACAGGTGTCAAACAGTTCAGGAACATTTGGGGAGTGATGTTAACATGTTTCCAAAAGGTTTGCATTCAGTACTTCATAGTAAAATTGAAATATATTCTTTTAGTGCCAAAGCATTGCATGCTGAGAGAAATCAACTTTTTTGTCTCGAATACCTGAGTGATATAACAAATGTCAAACATCTCAGGATCATGTGGGGAGTTATGTTTAGATATTTCCATAAGGTTTGCATTCAGGAATTTAGAGTAAAATTGTAATGTATACTTTTAGTTCCAAAGCACATCATGCATTGAGATATCAACTTTTTTGTCTTGAATAGCTGAGTGATATAACAACTGCCAAACATCTCAGGATCATGTGGAGAGTTATATTAAGATGACTCCATAAGGTTTGCAGTCAGTACCTTTGAGTAAAATTGAAATGTATGCTTCATTCAATGCCAAAGCACAGTATGCACTGAGAAATCATCTTCTTTATCTTGAATACCTGAGAGTTGTAACAGGTGTCAAACAGTTCAGGAACATTTGGGGAGTGATGTTAACATGTTTCCAAAAGGTTTGCATTCAGTACTTCATAGTAAAATTGAAATATATTCTTTTAGTGCCAAAGCATTGCATGCTGAGACAAATCAACTTTTTTGTCTCGAATACCTGAGTGATATAACAAATGTCAAACATCTCAGGATCATGTGGGGAGTTATGTTTAGATATTTCCATAAGGTTTGCATTGAAGAATTTAGAGTAAAATTGTAATGTATACTTTTAGTTCCAAAGCACATCATGCATTGAGATATCAACTTTTTTGTCTTGAATAGCTGAGTGATATAACAACTGCCAAACATCTCAAGATGATGTGGAGAGTTATATTAAGATGACTCCATAAGGTTTGCAGTCAGTACCTTTGAGTAAAATTGAAATGCATGCTTCATTCAATGCCAAAGCACAGTATGCACTGAGAAATCAACTTTTTTATCTTGAATACCTGAATGAAATAACCGGTTTCAAACATCTCAGGATACTGTGGGGAGTTATGTTTAGATGTTTCCATAAGGTTTGCATTGAGGAATTTAGAGTAAAATTGAAATATATACTTAAAGTTCCAAAGCACTTCATGCGTTGAGAAATCAACTTTTTTGTCTTGAATACCTGAGTGATATAACAACTATTAAACATCTCAGGATCATGTGGAGAGTTATATTCAGATGACTCCATAAGGTTTGCAGTCAGTACCTTTGAGTAAAATTGAAATGTATGCTTCATTCAATGCCAAAGCACAGTATGCACTGAGAAATCATCTTTTTTATCTTGAATACCTGAGAGTTGTAACAGGTGTCAAACAGTTCAGGAACATTTGGGGAGTGATGTTAACATGTTTCCAAAAGGTTTGCATTCAGTACTTCATAGTAAAATTGAAATATATTCTTTTAGTGCCAAAGCATTGCATGCTGAGAGAAATCAACTTTTTTGTCTCGAATACCTGAGTGATATAACAAATGTCAAACATCTCAGGATCATGTGGGGAGTTATGTTTAGATATTTCCATAAGGTTTGCATTGAGGAATTTAGAGTAAAATTGTAATGTATACTTTTAGTTCCAAAGCACATCATGCATTGAGATATCAACTTTTTTGTCTTGAATAGCTGAGTGATATAACAACTGCCAAACATCTCAGGATCATGTGGAGAGTTATATTAAGATGACTCCATAAGGTTTGCAGTCAGTACCTTTGAGTAAAATTGAAATGTATGCTTCATTCAATGCCAAAGCACAGTATGCACTGAGAAATCATCTTTTTTATCTTGAATACCTGAGAGTTGTAACAGGTGTCAAACAGTTCAGGAACATTTGGGGAGTGATGTTAACATGTTTCCAAAAGGTTTGTATTCAGTACTTCATAGTAAAATTGAAATATATTCTTTTAGTGCCAAAGCATTGCATGCTGAGAGAAATCAACTTTTTTGTCTCGAATACCTGAGTGATATAACAAATGTCAAACATCTCAGGATCATGTGGGGAGTTATGTTTAGATATTTCCATAAGGTTTGCATTGAACAATTTAGAGTAAAATTGTAATGTATACTTTTAGTTCCAAAGCACATCATGCATTGAGATATCAACTTTTTTGTCTTGAATAGCTGAGTGATATAACAACTGCCAAACATCTCAAGATGATGTGGAGAGTTATATTAAGATGACTCCATAAGGTTTGCAGTCAGTACCTTTGAGTAAAATTGAAATGTATGCTTCATTCAATGCCAAAGCACAGTATGCACTGAGAAATCAACTTTTTTATCTTGAATACCTGAATGAAATAACCGGTGTCAAACATCTCAGGATACTGTGGGGAGTTATGTTTAGATGTTTCCATAAGGTTTGCATTGAGGAATTTAGAGTAAAATTGAAATATATACTTTAAGTTCCAAAGTACTTCATGTGTTCAGAAATCAACTTTTTTGTCTTGAATATCTGAGTGATATAACAACTGTCAAACACCTCAGGATCATGTGGAGAGTTATATTAAGATGACTCCAGAAGGTTTGCAGTCAGTACCTTTGAGTAAAATTGAAATGTATGCTTCATTCAATGCCAAAGCACAGTATGCACTGAGAAATCAACTTTTTTATCTTGAATAGCTGAGTGATATAAGCGGTGTCAAACATCTCAGGATCATGCAGGGACTTATGGTTAGATGTTTGCATGAGGTTTGCATTGAGGAATTTAGAGTAAAATTAATATATATACTGTTAGTTCCAAACCGCTTCATGCATTGAGAGATCAACTTTTTTGTCTTGAATAGCAGAGTGATATAACAACTGCCAAACATCTCAGGATCATGTGGAGAGTTATATTAAGATGACTCCATAAGGTTTGCAGTCAGTACCTTTGAGTAAAATTGAAATGTATGCTTCATTCAATGCCAAAGCACAGTATGCACTGAGAAATCATCTTTTTTATCTTGAATACCTGAGAGATGTAACAGGTGTCAAACAGTTCAGGAACATTTGGGGAGTGATGTTAACATGTTTCCAAAAGGTTTGCATTCAGTACTTCATAGTAAAATTGAAATATATTCTTTTAGTGCCAAAGCATTGCATGCTGAGAGAAATCAACTTTTTTGTCTCGAATACCTGAGTGATATAACAAATGTCAAGCATCTCACGATCATGTGGGGAGTTATGTTTAGATTTTTCCATAAGGTTTGCAATGAGGAATTTAGAGCAAAATTGTAATGTATACTTTTAGTTCCAAAGCACATCATGCATTGAGATATCAACTTTTTTGTCTTGAATAGCTGAGTGATATAACAACTGCCAAACATCTCAGGATCATGTGGAGAGTTATATTAAGATGACTCCATAAGGTTTGCAGTCAGTACCTTTGAGTAAAATTGAAATGTATGCTTCATTCAATGCCAAAGCACAGTATGCACTGAGAAATCAACTTTTTTATCTTGAATACCTGAATGATATAACCGGTGTCAAACATCTCAGGATACTGTGGGGAGTTATGTTTAGATGTTTCCATAGGGTTTGCATTGAGGAATTTAGAACAAAATTGAAATATATACTTAAAGTTCCAAAGCACTTCATGCGTTGAGAAATCAACTTTTTTGTCTTGAATACCTGAGTGATATAACAACTATTAAACCTCTCAGGATCATGTGGAGAGTTATATTCAGATGACTCCATAAGGTTTGCAGTCAGTACCTTTGAGTAAAATTGAAATGTATGCTTCATTGAATGCCAAAGCACAGTATGCACTGAGAAATCATCTTTTTTATCTTGAATACCTGAGAGTTGTAACAGGTGTCAAACAGTTCAGGAACATTTGGGGAGTGATGTTAACATGTTTCCAAAAGGTTTGCATTCAGTACTTCATAGTATAATTGAAATATATTCTTTTAGTGCCAAAGCATTGCATGCTGAGAGAAATCAACTTTTTTGTCTCGAATACCTGAGTGATATAACAAATGTCAAACATCTCAGGATCATGTGGGGAGTTATGTTTAGATATTTCCATAAGGTTTGCATTGAGGAATTTAGAGTAAAATTGTAATGTATACTTTTAGTTCCAAAGCACATCATGCATTGAGATATCAACTTTTTTGTCTTGAATAGCTGAGTGATATAACAACTGCCAAACATCTCAGGGTCATGTGGAGAGTTATATTAAGATGACTCCATAAGGTTTGCAGTCAGTACCTTTGAGTAAAATTGAAATGTATGCTTCATTCAATGCCAAAGCACAGTATGCACTGAGAAGTCAACTTTTTTATCTTGATTAGCTGAGTGATATAACCGGTGTCAAACATCTCAGGATCACGTGGGGAGTTATGTTTAGATGTTTCCATAATGTTTGCCTTCAGGAATTTAGAGCAAAATTGTAATCTATACATTTAGTTCCAAACCACTTCATGCATTGAGATATCAACTTTTCTGTCTTGAATACCTGAGTGATATAACAACTGCCAAACATCTCAGGATCATGTGGAGAGTTATATTAAGAGCCTCCATAAGGTTTGCAGTCAGTACCTTTGAGTAAAATTGAAATGTATGCTTCTTTCAATGCCAAAGCACTGTATGCAATGAGAAATCAACTTTTTTATCCTGAGTACCTGAGTGATGTAACAGGTGTCAAACATCTCAGAATCATGTGGAGAGTGATGTTAACATCTTTCCATAAGGTTGGCATTCAGTACTTCAGAGTAAAATTGAAATATATACTTTTACTGCCAAAGCATTGCATGCACTGAGAAATCAAATTTTTTGTTTTGAATACCTGAGTGATATAACAAATGTCAAACATCTCAGGATCATGTGGGGAGTTATGTTTAGATATTTCCATAAGGTTTGCAGTCAGTACCTTTGAGTAAAATTGAAATGTATGCTTCATTCAATGCCAAATCTCAGTATGCACTGAGAAATCAACTTTTTTATCTTGAATACCACAGTGATATAACTGGAGTCAAACATCTCAGGATCATGCAGGGACTTATGGTTAGATGTTTGCATAAGGTTTGCATTGAGGAATTTAGAGTAAAATTGATATATATACTGTTAGTTCCAAACCGCTTCATGCATTGAGAGATCAACTTTTTTGTCTTGAATAGCTGAGTGATATAACAACTGCCAAACATCTCAGGATCATGTGGAGAGTTATATTAAGATGACTCCATAAGGTTTGCAGTCAGTACCTTTGAGTAAAATTGAAATGTATGCTTCATTCAATGCCAAAGCACAGTATGCACTGAGAAATTAACTTTTTTATCTTGAATACCTGAATGATATAACCGGTGTCAAACATCTCAGGATACTGTGGGGAGTTATGTTTAGATGTTTCCATAGGGTTTGCATTGAGGAATTTAGAGTAAAATTGAAATATATACTTAAAGTTCCAAAGCACTTCATGCGTTGAGAAATCAACTTTTTTGTCTTGAATACCTGAGTGATATAACAACTATTAAACCTCTCAGGATCATGTGGAGAGTTATATTCAGATGACTCCATAAGGTTTGCAGTCAGTACCTTTGAGTAAAATTGAAATGTATGCTTCATTCAATGCCAAAGCACAGTATGCACTGAGAAATCATCTTTTTTATCTTGAATACCTGAGAGTTGTAACAGGTGTCAAACAGTTCAGGAACATTTGGGGAGTGATGTTAACATGTTTCCAAAAGGTTTGCATTCAGTACTTCATAGTAAAATTGAAATATATTCTTTTAGTGCCAAAGCATTGCATGCTGAGAGAAATCAACTTTTTTGTCTCGAATACCTGAGTGATATAACAAATGTCAAACATCTCAGGATCATGTGGGGAGTTATGTTTAGATATTTCCATAAGGTTTGCATTGAGGAATTTAGAGTAAAATTGTAATGTGTACTTTTAGTTCCAAAGCACATCAGGCATTGAGATATCAACTTTTTTGTCTTGAATAGCTGAGTGATATAACAACTGCCAAACATCTCAGGATCATGTGGAGAGTTATATTAAGATGACTCCATAAGGTTTGCAGTCAGTACCTTTGAGTAAAATTGAAATGTATGCTTCATTCAATGCCAAAGCACAGTATGCACTGAGAAATCAACTTTTTTATCTTGAATAACTGAATGATATAACCGGTGTCAAACATCTCAGGATCATGTGGGGAGTTATGTTTAGATGTTTCCATAAGGTTTCCATTGAGGAATTTAGAGTAAAATTGAAATATATACTTTAAGTTCCAAAGCACTTCATGTGTTGAGAAATCAACTTTTTTGTCTTGAATATCTGAGTGATATAACAACTGTCAAACATCTCAGGATCATGTGGAGAGTTATATTAAGATGACTCCAGAAGGTTTGCAGTCAGTACCTTTGAGTAAAATTGAAATGTATGCTTCATTCAATGCCAAAGCACAGTATGCACTGAGAAATCAACTTTTTTATCTTGAATAGCTGAGTGATATAACCGGTGTCAAACATCTCAGGATCACGTGGGGAGTTATGTTTAGATGTTTCCATAATGTTAGCCTTCAGGAATTTAGAGTAAAATTGTAATGTATACTTTTAGTTCCAAACCACTTCATGCATTGAGATATCAACTTTTTTGTCTTGAATATCTGAGTGATATAACAACTGCCAAACATCTCAGGATCATGTGGAGAGTTATATTAAGAGCCTCCATAAGGTTTGCAGTCAGTACCTTTGAGTAAAATTGTAGTGTATACTTCTTTCAATTCCAAAGCGCAGTATGCACTGAGAAATCACTTTTTTTATTTTGAATACCTGAGTGATATAACCGGTGTCAAACATCTCAGGATCATGTGGGGAGTTCTGTTTAGATGTTTCCATAAGGTTTGCATTGAGGATTTTAGAGTAAAATTGAAATATATACTTTAAGTTCCAAAGCACTTCATGTGTTGAGAAATCAACTTTTTTGTCCTGAATGCCTCAGTGATATAACAACTGTCAAACATCTCAGGATCATGTGGAGAGTTATATTAAGATGACTCCATAAGGTTTGCAGTCAGTACCTTTGAGTAAAATTGAAATGTATGCTTCATTCAATGCCAAAGCACAGTATGCACTGAGAAATCATCTTTTTTATCTTGAATACCTGAGAGTTGTAACAGGTGTCAAACAGTTCAGGAACATTTGGGGAGTGATGTTAACATGTTTCCAAAAGGTTTGCATTCAGTACTTCATAGTAAAATTGAAATATATTCTTTTAGTGCCAAAGCATTGCATGCTGAGAGAAATCAACTTTTTTGTCTCGAATACCTGAGTGATATAACAAATGTCAAACATCTCAGGATCATGTGGGGAGTTATGTTTAGATATTTCCATAAGGTTTGCATTGAAGAATTTAGAGTAAAATTGTAATGTATACTTTTAGTTCCAAAGCACATCATGCATTGAGATATCAACTTTTTTGTCTTGAATAGCTGAGTGATATAACAACTGCCAAACATCTCAAGATGATGTGGAGAGTTATATTAAGATGACTCCATAAGGTTTGCAGTCAGTACCTTTGAGTAAAATTGAAATATATGCTTCATTCAATGCCAAAGCACAGTATGCACTGAGAAATCAACTTTTTTATCTTGAATACCTGAATGATATAACCGGTGTCAAACATCTCAGGATACTGTGGGGAGTTATGTTTAGATGTTTCCATAAGGTTTGCATTGAGGAATTTAATGTAAAATTGAAATATATACTTAAAGTTCCAAAGCACTTCATGCGTTGAGAAATCAACTTTTTTGTCTTGAATACCTGAGTGATATAACAAGTATTAAACATCTCAGGATCATGTGGAGAGTTATATTCAGATGACTCCATAAGGTTTGCAGTCAGTACCTTTGAGTAAAATTGAAATGTATGCTTCATTCAATGCCAAAGCACAGTATGCACTGAGAAATCATCTTTTTTATCTTGAATACCTGAGAGATGTAACAGGTGTCAAACAGTTCAGGAACATTTGGGGAGTGATGTTAACATGTTTCCAAAAGGTTTGCATTCAGTACTTCATAGTAAAATTGAAATATATTCTTTTAGTGCCAAATCATTGCATGCTGAGAGAAATCAACTTTTTTGTCTCGAATACCTGAGTGATATAACAAATGTCAAGCATCTCAGGATCATGTGCGGAGTTATGTTTAGATATTTCCATAAGGTTTGCATTGAGGAATTTAGAGTAAAATTGTAATGTATACTTTTAGTTCCAAAGCACATCATGCATTGAGATATCAACTTTTTTGTCTTGAATAGCTGAGTGATATAACAACTGCCAAACATCTCAGGATCATGTGGAGAGTTATATTAAGATGACTCCATAAGGTTTGCAGTCAGTACCTTTGAGTAAAATTGAAATGTATGCTTCATTCAATGCCAAAGCACAGTATGCACTGAGAAATCAACTTTTTTATCTTCAATACCTGAATGATATAACCGGTGTCAAACATCTCAGGATACTGTGGGGAGTTATGTTTAGATGTTTCCATAGGGTTTGCATTGAGGAATTTAGAGTAAAATTGAAATATATACTTAAAGTTCCAAAGCACTTCATGCGTTGAGAAATCAACTTTTTTGTCTTGAATACCTGAGTGATATAACAACTATTAAACATCTCAGGATCATGTGGAGAGTTATATTCAGATGACTCCATAAGGTTTGCAGTCAGTACCTTTGAGTAAAATTGAAATGTATGCTTCATTCAATGCCAAAGCACAGTATGCACTGAGAAATCATCTTTTTTATCTTGAATACCTGAGAGTTGTAACAGGTGTCAAACAGTTCAGGAACATTTGGGGAGTGATATTAACATGTTTCCAAAAGGTTTGCATTCAGTACTTCATAGTAAAATTGAAATATATTCTTTTAGTGCCAAAGCATTGCATGCTGAGAGAAATCAACTTTTTTGTCTCGAATAACTGAGTGATATAACAAATGTCAAACATCTCAGGATCATGTGGGGAGTTATGTTTAGATATTTCCATAAGGTTTGCATTGAGGAATTTAGAGTAAAATTGTAATGTATACTTTTAGTTCCAAAGCACATCATGCATTGAGATACCAACTTTTTTGTCTTGAATAGCTGAGTGATATAACAACTGCCAAACATCTCAGGATCATGTGGAGAGTAATATTAAGATGACTCCATAAGGTTTGCAGTCAGTACCTTTGAGTAAAATTGTAGTGTATACTTCTTTCAATTCCAAAGCGCAGTATGCACTGAGAAATCACTTTTTTTATTTTGAATGCCTGAGTGATATAACCGGTGTCAAACATCTCAGGATCATGTGGGGAGTTCTGTTTAGATGTTTCCATAAGGTTTGCATTGAGGATTTTAGAGTAAAATTGAAATATACACTTTAAGTTCCAAAGCACTTCATGTGTTGAGAAATCAACTTTTTTGTCCTGAATACCTGAGTGATATAACAACTGTCAAACATCTCAGGATCATGTGGAAAGTTATATTAAGATGACTCCATAAGGTTTGCAGTCAGTACCTTTGAGTAAAATTGAAATGTATGCTTCATTCAATGCCAAAGCACAGTATGCACTGAGAAATCATCTTTTTTATCTTGAATACCTGAGAGATGTAACAGGTGTCAAACAGTTCAGGAACATTTGGGGAGTGATGTTAACATGTTTCCAAAAGGTTTGCATTCAGTACTTCATAGTAAAATTGAAATATATTCTTTTAGTGCCAAAGCATTGCATGCTGAGAGAAATCAACTTTTTTGTCTCGAATACCTGAGTGATATAACAAATGTCAAGCATCTCAGGATCATGTGGGGAGTTATGTTTAGATATTTCCATAAGGTTTGCATTGAGGAATTTAGAGTAAAATTGTAATGTATACTTTTAGTTCCAAAGCACATCATGCATTGAGATATCAACTTTTTTGTCTTGAATAGCTGAGTGATATAACCGGTGTCAAACATCTCAGGATCATGTGGGGAGTTATGTTTAGATGTTTCCATAAGGTTTGCATTGAGGAATTTAGAGTAAAATTGAAATATATACTTTAAGTTCCAAAGCACTTCATGTGTTGAGAAATCAACTTTTTTGTCTTGAATATCTGAGTGATATAACAACTGTCAAACAGCTCAGGATCATGTGGAGAGTTATATTAAGATGACTCCATAAGGTTTGCAGTCAGTACCTTTGAGTAAAATTGAAATGTATGCTTCATTCAATGCCAAAGCACAGTATGCACTGAGAAATCAACTTTTTTATCTTGAATAGCTGAGTGATATAACCGGTGTCAAACATCTCAGGATCACGTGGGGAGTTATGTTTAGATGTTTCCATAATGTTTGCCTTCAGGAATTTAGAGTAAAATTGTAATGTATACTTTTAGTTCCAAAGCACATCATGCATTGAGATATCAACTTTTTTGTCTTGAATAGCTGAGTGATATAACAACTGCCAAACATCTCAGGATCATGTGGAGAGTTATATTAAGATGACTCCATAAGGTTTGCAGTCAGTACCTTTGAGTAAAATTGAAATGTATGCTTCATTCAATGCCAAAGCACAGTATGCACTGAGAAATCAACTTTTTTATCTTGAATACCTGAATGATATAACCGGTGTCAACCATCTCAGGATCATGTGGGGAGTTGTGTTTAGATGTTTCCATAAGGTTTGCATTGAGGAATTTAGAGTAAAATTGAAATATATACTTTAAGTTCCAAAGCACTTCATGTGTTGAGAAATCAACTTTTTTGTCTTGAATATCTGAGTGATATAACAACTGTCAAACATCTCAGGATCATGTGGAGAGTTATATTAAGATGACTCCATAAGGTTTGCAGTCAGTACCTTTGAGTAAAATTGAAATGTATGCTTCATTCAATGCCAAAGCACAGTATGCACTGAGAAATCAACTTTTTTATCTTGAATAGCTGAGTGATATAACCGGTGTCAAACATCTCAGGATCACGTGGGGAGTTATGTTTAGATGTTTCCATAATGTTTGCCTTCAGGAATTTAGAGTAAAATTGTAATGTATACTTTTAGTTCCAAACCACTTCATGCATTGAGATATCAACTTATTTGTCTTGAATAGCAGAGTGATATAACAACTGCCAAACATCTCAGGATCATGTGGAGAGTTATATTAAGAGCCTCCATAAGGTTTGCAGTCAGTACATTTGAGTAAAATTGTAGTGTATACTTCTTTCAATTCCAAAGCGCAGTATGCACTGAGAAATCACTTTTTTTATTTTGAATACCTGAGTGATATAACCGGTGTCAAACATCTCAGGATCATGTGGGGAGTTCTGTTTAGATGTTTCCATAAGGTTTGCATTGAGGATTTTAGAGTAAAATTGAAATATATACTTTAAGTTCCAAAGCACTTCATGTGTTGAGAAATCAACTTTTTTGTCTTGAATACCTGAGTGATATAACAACTGTCAAACATCTCAGGATCATGTGGAGAGTTATATTAAGATGACTCCATAAGGTTTGCAGTCAGTACCTTTGAGTAAAATTGAAATGTATGCTTCATTCAATGCCAAAGCACAGTATGCACTGAGAAATCATCTTTTTTATCTTGAATACCTGAGAGATGTAACAGGTGTCAAACAGTTCAGGAACATTTGGGGAGTGATGTTAACATGTTTCCAAAAGGTTTGCATTCAGTACTTCATAGTAAAATTGAAATATATTCTTTTAGTGCCAAAGCATTGCATGCTGAGAGAAATCAACTTTTTTGTATCGAATACCTGAGTGATATAACAAATGTCAAGCATCTCAGGATCATGTGGGGAGTTATGTTTAGATATTTCCATAAGGTTTGCATTCAGGAATTTAGAGTAAAATTGTAATCTATACTTTTAGTTCCAAAGCACATCATGCATTGAGATATCAACTTTTTTGTCTTGAATAGCAGAGTGATATAACAGCTGCCAAACATCTCAGGATCATGTGGAGAGTAATATTAAGATGACTCCATAAGGTTTGCAGTCAGTACCTTTGAGTAAAATTGTAGTGTATACTTCTTTCAATTCCAAAGCGCAGTATGCACTGAGAAATCACTTTTTTTATTTTGAATACCTGAGTGATATAACCGGTGTCAAACATCTCAGGATCATGTGGGGAGTTCTGTTTAGATGTTTCCATAAGGTTTGCATTGAGGATTTTAGAGTAAAATTGAAATATACACTTTAAGTTCCAAAGCACTTCATGTGTTGAGAAATCAACTTTTTTGTCCTGAATACCTGAGTGATATAACAACTGTCAAACATCTCAGGATCATGTGGAGAGTTATATTAAGATGACTCCATAAGGTTTGCAGTCAGTACCTTTGAGTAAAATTGAAATGTATGCTTCATTCAATGCCAAAGCACAGTATGCACTGAGAAATCATCTTTTTTATCTTGAATACCTGAGAGATGTAACAGGTGTCAAACAGTTCAGGAACATTTGGGGAGTGATGTTAACATGTTTCCAAAAGGTTTGCATTCAGTACTTCATAGTAAAATTGAAATATATTCTTTTAGTGCCAAAGCATTGCATGCTGAGAGAAATCAACTTTTTTGTCTCGAATACCTGAGTGATATAACAAATGTCAAGCATCTCAGGATCATGTGGGGAGTTATGTTTAGATATTTCCATAAGGTTTGCATTGAGGAATTTAGAGTAAAATTGAAATATATACTTTAAGTTCCAAAGCACTTCATGTGTTGAGAAATCAACTTTTTTGTCTTGAATATCTGAGTGATATAACAACTGTCAAACATCTCAGGATCATGTGGAGAGTTATATTAAGATGACTCCATAAGGTTTGCAGTCAGTACCTTTGAGTAAAATTGAAATGTATGCTTCATTCAATGCCAAAGCACAGTATGCACTGAGAAATCAACTTTTTTATCTTGAATAGCTGAGTGATATAACCGGTGTCAAACATCTCAGGATCACGTGGGGAGTTATGTTTAGATGTTTCCATAATGTTTGCCTTCAGGAATTTAGAGTAAAATTGTAATGTATACTTTTAGTTCCAAACCACTTCATGCATTGAGATATCAACTTATTTGTCTTGAATAGCAGAGTGATATAACAACTGCCAAACATCTCAGGATCATGTGGAGAGTTATATTAAGAGCCTCCATAAGGTTTGCAGTCAGTACATTTGAGTAAAATTGTAGTGTATACTTCTTTCAATTCCAAAGCGCAGTATGCACTGAGAAATCACTTTTTTTATTTTGAATACCTGAGTGATATAACCGGTGTCAAACATCTCAGGATCATGTGGGGAGTTCTGTTTAGATGTTTCCATAAGGTTTGCATTGAGGATTTTCGAGTAAAATTGAAATATATACTTTAAGTTCCAAAGCACTTCATGTGTTGAGAAATCAACTTTTTTGTCTTGAATACCTGAGTGATATAACAACTGTCAAACATCTCAGGATCATGTGGAGAGTTATATTAAGATGACTCCATAAGGTTTGCAGTCAGTACCTTTGAGTAAAATTGAAATGTATGCTTCATTCAATGCCAAAGCACAGTATGCACTGAGAAATCATCATTTTTATCTTGAATACCTGAGAGATGTAACAGGTGTCAAACAGTTCAGGAACATTTGGGGAGTGATGTTAACATGTTTCCAAAAGGTTTGCATTCAGTACTTCATAGTAAAATTGAAATATATTCTTTTAGTGCCAAAGCATTGCATGCTGAGAGAAATCAACTTTTTTGTATCGAATACCTGAGTGATATAACAAATGTCAAGCATCTCAGGATCATGTGGGGAGTTATGTTTAGATATTTCCATAAGGTTTGCATTCAGGAATTTAGAGTAAAATTGTAATCTATACTTTTAGTTCCAAAGCACATCATGCATTGAGATATCAACTTTTTTGTCTTGAATAGCTGAGTGATATAACAACCGCCAAACATCTCAGGATCATGTGGAGAGTAATATTAAGATGACTCCATAAGGTTTGCAGTCAGTACCTTTGAGTAAAATTGTAGTGTATACTTCTTTCAATTCCAAAGCGCAGTATGCACTGAGAAATCACTTTTTTTATTTTGAATACCTGAGTGATATAACCGGTGTCAAACATCTCAGGATCATGTGGGGAGTTCTGTTTAGATGTTTCCATAAGGTTTGCATTGAGGATTTTAGAGTAAAATTGAAATATACACTTTAAGTTCCAAAGCACTTCATGTGTTGAGAAATCAACTTTTTTGTCCTGAATACCTGAGTGATATAACAACTGTCAAACATCTCAGGATCATGTGGAGAGTTATATTAAGATGACTCCATAAGGTTTGCAGTCAGTACCTTTGAGTAAAATTGAAATGTATGCTTCATTCAATGCCAAAGCACAGTATGCACTGAGAAATCATCTTTTTTATCTTGAATACCTGAGAGATGTAACAGGTGTCAAACAGTTCAGGAACATTTGGGGAGTGATGTTAACATGTTTCCAAAAGGTTTGCATTCAGTACTTCATAGTAAAATTGAAATATATTCTTTTAGTGCCAAAGCATTGCATGCTGAGAGAAATCAACTTTTTTGTCTCGAATACCTGAGTGATATAACAAATGTCAAGCATCTCAGGATCATGTGGGGAGTTATGTTTAGATATTTCCATAAGGTTTGCATTGAGGAATTTAGAGTAAAATTGTAATGTATACTTTTAGTTCCAAAGCACATCATGCATTGAGATATCAACTTTTTTGTCTTGAATAGCTGAGTGATATAACCGGTGTCAAACATCTCAGGATCATGTGGGGAGTTATGTTTAGGTGTTTCCATAAGGTTTGCATTGAGGAATTTAGAGTAAAATTGAAATATATACTTTAAGTTCCAAAGCACTTCATGTGTTGAGAAATCAACTTTTTTGTCTTGAATATCTGAGTGATATAACAACTGTCAAACATCTCAGGATCATGTGGAGAGTTATATTAAGATGACTCCATAAGGTTTGCAGTCAGTACCTTTGAGTAAAATTGAAATGTATGCTTCATTCAATGCCAAAGCACAGTATGCACTGAGAAATCAACTTTTTTATCTTGAATAGCTGAGTGATATAACCGGTGTCAAACATCTCAGGATCACGTGGGGAGTTATGTTTAGATGTTTCCATAATGTTTGCCTTCAGGAATTTAGAGTAAAATTGTAATGTATACTTTTAGTTCCAAAGCACATCATGCATTGAGATATCAACTTTTTTGTCTTGAATAGCTGAGTGATATTAGAACTGCCAAACATCTCAGGATCATGTGGAGAGTTATATTAAGATGACTCCATAAGGTTTGCAGTCAGTACCTTTGAGTAAAATTGAAATGTATGCTTCATTCAATGCCAAAGCACACTATGCACTGAGAAATCAACTTTTTTATCTTGAATAGCTGAGTGATATAACCGGTGTCAAACATCTCAGGATCACGTGGGGAGTTATGTTTAGATGTTTCCATAATGTTTGCCTTCAGGAATTTAGAGTAAAATTGTAATGTATACTTTTAGTTCCAAACCACTTCATGCATTGAGATATCAACTTATTTGTCTTGAATAGCAGAGTGATATAACAACTGCGAAACATCTCAGGATCATGTGGAGAGTTATATTAAGAGCCTCCATAAGGTTTGCAGTCAGTACATTTGAGTAAAATTGTAGTGTATACTTCTTTCAATTCCAAAGCGCAGTATGCACTGAGAAATCACTTTTTTTATTTTGAATACCTGAGTGATATAACCGGTGTCAAACATCTCAGGATCATGTGGGGAGTTCTGTTTAGATGTTTCCATAAGGTTTGCATTGAGGATTTTAGAGTAAAATTGAAATATATACTTTAAGTTCCAAAGCACTTCATGTGTTGAGAAATCAACTTTTTTGTCTTGAATACCTGAGTGATATAACAACTGTCAAACATCTCAGGATCATGTGGAGAGTTATATTAAGATGACTCCATAAGGTTTGCAGTCAGTACCTTTGAGTAAAATTGAAATGTATGCTTCATTCAATGCCAAAGCACAGTATGCACTGAGAAATCATCTTTTTTATCTTGAATACCTGAGAGATGTACAAGGTGTCAAACAGTTCAGGAACATTTGGGGAGTGATGTTAACATGTTTCCAAAAGGTTTGCATTCAGTACTTCATAGTAAAACTGAAATATATTCTTTTAGTGCCAAAGCATTGCATGCTGAGAGAAATCAACTTTTTTGTCTCGAATACCTGAGTGATATAACAAATGTCAAGCATCTCAGGATCATGTGGGGAGTTATGTTTAGATATTTCCATAAGGTTTGCATTGAGGAATTTAGAGTAAAATTGAAATATATACTTTAAGTTCCAAAGCACTTCATGTGTTGAGAAATCAACTTTTTTGTCTTGAATATCTGAGTGATATAACAACTGTCAAACATCTCAGGATCATGTGGAGAGTTATATTAAGATGACTCCATAAGGTTTGCAGTCAGTACCTTTGAGTAAAATTGAAATGTATGCTTCATTCAATGCCAAAGCACAGTATGCACTGAGAAATCAACTTTTTTATCTTGAATAGCTGAGTGATATAACCGGTGTCAAACATCTCAGGATCACGTGGGGAGTTATGTTTAGATGTTTCCATAATGTTTGCCTTCAGGAATTTAGAGTAAAATTGTAATGTATACTTTTAGTTCCAAACCACTTCATGCATTGAGATATCAACTTATTTGTCTTGAATAGCAGAGTGATATAACAACTGCCAAACATCTCAGGATCATGTGGAGAGCTATATTAAGAGCCTCCATAAGGTTTGCAGTCAGTACATTTGAGTAAAATTGTAGTGTATACTTCTTTCAATTCCAAAGCGCAGTATGCACTGAGAAATCACTTTTTTTATTTTGAATACCTGAGTGATATAACCGGTGTCAAACATCTCAGGATCATGTGGGGAATTCTGTTTAGATGTTTCCCATAAGGTTTGCATTGAGGATTTTAGAGTAAAATTGAAATATATACTTTAAGTTCCAAAGCACTTCATGTGTTGAGAAATCAACTTTTTTGTCTTGAATACCTGAGTGATATAACAACTGTCAAACATCTCAGGATCATGTGGAGAGTTATATTAAGATGACTCCATAAGGTTTGCAGTCAGTACCTTTGAGTAAAATTGAAATGTATGCTTCATTCAATGCCAAAGCACAGTATGCACTGAGAAATCATCATTTTTATCTTGAATACCTGAGAGATGTAACAGGTGTCAAACAGTTCAGGAACATTTGGGGAGTGATGTTAACATGTTTCCAAAAGGTTTGCATTCAGTACTTCATAGTAAAATTGAAATATATTCTTTTAGTGCCAAAGCATTGCATGCTGAGAGAAATCAACTTTTTTGTATCGAATACCTGAGTGATATAACAAATGTCAAGCATCTCAGGATCATGTGGGGAGTTATGTTTAGATATTTCCATAAGGTTTGCATTCAGGAATTTAGAGTAAAATTGTAATCTATACTTTTAGTTCCAAAGCACATCATGCATTGAGATATCAACTTTTTTGTCTTGAATAGCTGAGTGATATAACCGGTGTCAAACATCTCAGGATCATGTGGGGAGTTATGTTTAGATGTTTCCATAAGGTTTGCATTGAGGAATTTAGAGTAAAATTGAAATATATACTTTAAGTTCCAAAGCACTTCATGTGTTGAGAAATCAACTTTTTTGTCTTGAATATCTGAGTGATATAACAACTGTCAAACATCTCAGGATCATGTGGAGAGTTATATTAAGATGACTCCATAAGGTTTGCAGTCAGTACCTTTGAGTAAAATTGAAATGTATGCTTCATTCAATGCCAAAGCACAGTATGCACTGAGAAATCAACTTTTTTATCTTGAATAGCTGAGTGATATAACCGGTGTCAAACATCTCAGGATCACGTGGGGAGTTATGTTTAGATGTTTCCATAATGTTTGCCTTCAGGAATTTAGAGTAAAATTGTAATGTATACTTTTAGTTCCAAAGCACATCATGCATTGAAATATCAACTTTTTTGTCTTGAATAGCTGAGTGATATAACAACTGCCAAACATCTCAGGATCATGTGGAGAGTTATATTAAGATGACTCCATAAGGTTTGCAGTCAGTACCTTTGAGTAAAATTGAAAAGTATGCTTCATTCAATGCCAAAGCACACTATGCACTGAGAAATCAACTTTTTTATCTTGAATAGCTGAGTGATATAACCGGTGTCAAACATCTCAGGATCACGTGGGGAGTTATGTTTAGATGTTTCCATAATGTTTGCCTTCAGGAATTTAGAGTAAAATTGTAATGTATACTTTTAGTTCCAAACCACTTCATGCATTGAGATATCAACTTATTTGTCTTCAATAGCAGAGTGATATAACAACTGCCAAACATCTCAGGATCATGTGGAGAGTTATATTAAGAGCCTCCATAAGGTTTGCAGTCAGTACATTTGAGTAAAATTGTAGTGTATACTTCTTTCAATTCCAAAGAGCAGTATGCACTGAGAAATCACTTTTTTTATTTTGAATACCTGAGTGATATAACCGGTGTCAAACATCTCAGGATCATGTGGGGAGTTCTGTTTAGATGTTTCCATAAGGTTTGCATTGAGGATTTTAGAGTAAAATTGAAATATATACTTTAAGTTCCAAAGCACTTCATGTGTTGAGAAATCAACTTTTTTGTCTTGAATACCTGAGTGATATAACAACTGTCAAACATCTCAGGATCATGTGGAGAGTTATATTAAGATGACTCCATAAGGTTTGCAGTCAGTACCTTTGAGTAAAATTGAAATGTATGCTTCATTCAATGCCAAAGCACAGTATGCACTGAGAAATCATCTTTTTTATCTTGAATACCTGAGAGATGTAACAGGTGTCAAACAGTTCAGGAACATTTGGGGAGTGATGTTAACATGTTTCCAAAAGGGTTTGCATTCAGTACTTCATAGTAAAATTGAAATATATTCTTTTAGTGCCAAAGCATTGCATGCTGAGAGAAATCAACTTTTTTGTCTCGAATACCTGAGTGATATAACAAATGTCAAGCATCTCAGGATCATGTGGGGAGTTATGTTTAGATATTTCCATAAGGTTTGCATTGAGGAATTTAGAGTAAAATTGTAATCTATACTTTTAGTTCCAAAGCACATCATGCATTGAGATATCAACTTTTTTGTCTTGAATACCTGAGTGATATAACAACTGCCAAACATCTCAGGATCATGTGGAGAGTTATATTAAGATGACTCCATAAGGTTTGCAGTCAGTACCTTTGAGTAAAATTGAAATGTATGCTTCATTCAATGCCAAAGCACAGTATGCACTGAGAAATCAACTTTTTTATCTTGAATACCTGAATGATATAACCGGTGTCAAACATCTCAGGATACTGTGGGGAGTTATGTTTAGATGTTTCCATAAGGTTTGCATTGAGGAATTTAGAGTAAAATTGAAATATATACTTAAAGTTCCAAAGCACTTCATGCGTTGAGAAATCAACTTTTTTGTCTTGAATACCTGAGTGATATAACAACTATTAAACATCTCAGGATCATGTGGAGAGTTATATTCAGATGACTCCATAAGGTTTGCAGTCAGTACCTTTGAGTAAAATTGAAATGTATGCTTCATTCAATGCCAAAGCACAGTATGCACTGAGAAATCATCTTTTTTATCTTGAATACCTGAGAGTTGTAACAGGTGTCAAACAGTTCAGGAACATTTGGGGAGTGATGTTAACATGTTTCCAAAAGGTTTGCATTCAGTACTTCATAGTAAAATTGAAATATATTCTTTTAGTGCCAAAGCATTGCATGCTGAGAGAAATCAACTGTTTTGTCTCGAATACCTGAGTGATATAACAAATGTCAAACATCTCAGGATCATGTGGGGAGTTATGTTTAGATATTTCCATAAGGTTTGCATTGAGGAATTTAGAGTAAAATTGTAATGTATACTTTTAGTTCCAAAACACATCATGCATTGAGATATCAACTTTTTTGTCTTGAATAGCTGAGTGATATAACAACTGTCAAACATCTCAGGATCATGTGGAGAGTTATATTAAGATGACTCCATAAGGTTTGCAGTCAGTACCTTTGAGTAAAATTGTAGTGTATACTTCTTTCAATTCCAAAGCGCAGTATGCACTGAGAAATCACTTTTTTTATTTTGAATACCTGACTGATATAACCGGTGTCAAACATCTCAGGATATTGTGGGGAGTTCTGTTTAGATGTTTCCATAAGGTTTGCATTGAGGAATTTAGAGTAAAATTGAAATATATACTTAAAGTTCCAAAGCACTTCATGCGTTGAGAAATCAACTTTTTTATCTTGAATACCTGAGTGATATAACAACTATTAAACATCTCAGGATCATGTGGAGAGTTATATTCAGATGACTCCATAATGTTTGCAGTCAGTACCTTTGAGTAAAATTGAAATGTATGCTTCTTTCAATGCCAAAGCACTGTATGCAAAGAGAAATCAACTTTTTTATCCTGAGTACCTGAGTGATGTAACAGGTGTCAAACATCTCAGAATCATGTGGAGAGTGATGTTAACATCTTTCCATAAGGTTGGCATTCAGTACTTCAGAGTAAAATTGAAATATATACTTTTACTGCCAAAGCATTGCATGCACTGAGAAATCAAATTTTTTGTTTTGAATACCTGAGTGATATAACAAATGTCAAACATCTCAGGATCATGTGGGGAGTTATGTTTAGATATTTCCATAAGGTTTGCAGTCAGTACCTTTGAGTAAAATTGAAATGTATGCTTCATTCAATGCCAAATCACAGTATGCACTGAGAAATCAACTTTTTTATCTTGAATACCAGAGTGATATAACCAGAGTCAAACATCTCAGGATCATGCAGGGACTTATGATTAGATGTTTGCATAAGGTTTGCATTGAGGAATTTAGAGTAAAATTGATATATATACTGTTAGTTCCAAACCGCTTCATGCATTGAGAGATCAACTTTTTTGTCTTGAATAGCAGAGTGATATAACAACTGCCAAACATCTCAGGATCATGTGGAGAGTTATATTAAGATGACTCCATAAGGTTTGCAGTCAGTACCTTTGAATAAAATTGAAATGTATGCTTCATTCAATGCCAAAGCACAGTATGCACTGAGAAATCATCTTTTTTATCTTGAATACCTGAGAGATGTAACAGGTGTCAAACAGTTCAGGAACATTTGGGGAGTGATGTTAACATGTTTCCAAAAGGTTTGCATTCAGTACTTCATAGTAAAATTGAAATATATTCTTTTAGTGCCAAAGCATTGCATGCTGAGAGAAATCAACTTTTTTGTCTCGAATACCTGAGTGATATAACAAATATCAAGCATCTCAGGATCATGTGGGGAGTTATGTTTAGATATTTCCATAAGGTTTGCATTGAGGAATTTAGAGTAAAATTGTAATGTATACTTTTAGTTCCAAAGCACATCATGCATTGAGATATCAACTTTTTTGTCTTGAATAGCTGAGTGATATAACAACTGCCAAACATCTCAGGATCATGTGGAGAGTTATATTAAGATGACTCCATAAGGTTTGCAGTCAGTACCTTTGAGTAAAATTGAAATGTATGCTTCATTCAATGCCAAAGCACAGTATGCACTGAGAAATCAACTTTTTTATCTTGAATACCTGAATGACATAACCGGTGTTAAACATCTCAGGATACTGTGGGGAGTTATATTTAGATGTTTCCATAGGGTTTGCATTGAGGAATTTAGAGTAAAATTGAAATATATACTTAAAGTTCCAAAGCACTACATGCGTTGAGAAATCAACTTTTTTGTCTTGAATACCTGAGTGATATAACAACTATTAAACATCTCAGGATCATGTGGAGAGTTATATTCAGATGACTCCATAAGGTTTGCAGTCAGTACCTTTGAGTAAAATTGAAATGTATGCTTCATTCAATGCCAAAGCACAGTATGCACTGAGAAATCATCTTTTTTATCTTGAATACCTGAGAGTTGTAACAGGTGTCAAACAGTTCAGGAACATTTGGGGAGTGATGTTAACATGTTTCCAAAAGGTTTGCATTCAGTACTTCATAGTAAAATTGAAATATATTCTTTTAGTGCCAAAGCATTGCATGCTGAGAGAAATCAACTTTTTTGTCTCGAATACCTGAGTGATATAACAAATGTCAAACATCTCAGGATCATGTGGGGAGTTATGTTTAGATATTTCCATAAGGTTTGCATTGAGGAATTTAGAGTAAAATTGTAATGTATACTTTTAGTTCCAATACACATCATGCATTGAGATATCAACTTTTTTGTCTTGAATAGCTGAGTTATATAACAACTGCCAAACCTCTCAGGATCATGTGGAGAGTTATATTAAGATGACTCCATAAGGTTTGCAGTCAGTACCTTTGAGTAAAATTGAAATGTATGCTTCATTCAATGCCAAAGCACAGTATGCACTGAGAAATCAACTTTTTTATCTTGAATACCTGAATGATATAACCGGTGTCAAACATCTCAGGATCATGTGGGGAGTTATGTTTAGATGTTTCCATAATGTTTGCCTTCAGGAATTTAGAGTAAAATTGTAATGTATACTTTTAGTTCCAAAGCACATCATGCATTGAGATATCAACTTTTTTGTCTTGAATAGCTGAGTGATATAACAACTGCCAAACATCTCAGGATCATGTGGAGAGTTATATTAAGATGACTCCATAAGGTTTGCAGGCAGTACCTTTGAGTAAAATTGCAATGTATGCTTCATTCACTGCCAAAGCACAGTATGCACTGAGAAATCAACTTTTTTATCCTGAATACCTGAATGATATAACCGGTGTCAAACATCTCAGGATCATGTGGGGAGTTGTGTTTAGATGTTTCCATAAAGTTTGCATTGAGGAATTGAGAGTAAAATTGAAATATATACTTTAAGTGCCAAAGCACTTCATGTGTTGAGAAATCAACTTTTTTGTCTTGAATATCTGAGTGATATAACAACTGTCAAACATCTCAGGATCATGTGGAGAGTTATATTAAGATGACTCCATAAGGTTTGCAGTCAGTACCTTTGAGTAAAATTGAAATGTATGCTTCATTCAATGCCAAAGCACAGTATGCACTGAGAAATCAACTTTTTTATCTTGAATACCTGAGTGATATAACCGGTGTCAAACATCTCAGGATCACGTGGGGAGTTATGTTTAGATGTTTCCATAATGTTTGCTTTCAGGAATTTAGAGTAAATTTGTAATGTATACTTTTAGTTCCAAACCACTTCATGCATTGAGATATCAACTTTTTTGTCTTGAATAGCAGAGTGATATAACAACTGCCAAACATCTCAGGATCATGTGGAGAGTTATGTTTAGATATTTCCATAAGGTTTGCATTGAGGAATTTAGAGTAAAATTGTAATGTATACTTTTAGTTCCAAAACACATCATGCATTGAGATATCAACTTTTTTGTCTTGAATAGCTGAGTGATATAACAACTGTCAAACATCTCAGGATCATGTGGAGAGTTATATTAAGATGACTCCATAAGGTTTGCAGTCAGTACCTTTGAGTAAAATTGTAGTGTATACTTCTTTCAATTCCAAAGCGCAGTATGCACTGAGAAATCACTTTTTTTATTTTGAATACCTGAGTGATATAACCGGTGTCAAACATCTCAGGATATTGTGGGGAGTTCTGTTTAGATGTTTCCATAAGGTTTGCATTGAGGAATTTAGAGTAAAATTGAAATATATACTTAAAGTTCCAAAGCACTTCATGCGTTGAGAAATCAACTTTTTTATCTTGAATACCTGAGTGATATAACAACTATTAAACATCTCAGGATCATGTGGAGAGTTATATTCAGATGACTCCATAATGTTTGCAGTCAGTACCTTTGAGTAAAATTGAAATGTATGCTTCTTTCAATGCCAAAGCACTGTATGCAAAGAGAAATCAACTTTTTTATCCTGAGTACCTGAGTGATGTAACAGGTGTCAAACATCTCAGAATCATGTGGAGAGTGATGTTAACATCTTTCCATAAGGTTGGCATTCAGTACTTCAGAGTAAAATTGAAATATATACTTTTACTGCCAAAGCATTGCATGCACTGAGAAATCAAATTTTTTGTTTTGAATACCTGAGTGATATAACAAATGTCAAACATCTCAGGATCATGTGGGGAGTTATGTTTAGATATTTCCATAAGGTTTGCAGTCAGTACCTTTGAGTAAAATTGAAATGTATGCTTCATTCAATGCCAAATCACAGTATGCACTGAGAAATCAACTTTTTTATCTTGAATACCAGAGTGATATAACCAGAGTCAAACATCTCAGGATCATGCAGGGACTTATGATTAGATGTTTGCATAAGGTTTGCATTGAGGAGTTTAGAGTAAAATTGATATATATACTGTTAGTTCCAAACCGCTTCATGCATTGAGAGATCAACTTTTTTGTCTTGAATAGCAGAGTGATATAACAACTGACAAACATCTCAGGATCATGTGGAGAGTTATATTAAGATGACTCCATAAGGTTTGCAGTCAGTACCTTTGAGTAAAATTGAAATGTATGCTTCATTCAATGCCAAAGCACAGTATGCACTGAGAAATCATCTTTTTTATCTTGAATACCTGAGAGATGTAACAGGTGTCAAACAGTTCAGGAACATTTGGGGAGTGATGTTAACATGTTTCCAAAAGGTTTGCATTCAGTACTTCATAGTAAAATTGAAATATATTCTTTTAGTGCCAAAGCATTGCATGCTGAGAGAAATCAACTTTTTTGTCTCGAATACCTGAGTGATATAACAAATATCAAGCATCTCAGGATCATGTGGGGAGTTATGTTTAGATATTTCCATAAGGTTTGCATTGAGGAATTTAGAGTAAAATTGTAATGTATACTTTTAGTTCCAAAGCACATCATGCATTGAGATATCAACTTTTTTGTCTTGAATAGCTGAGTGATATAACAACTGCCAAACATCTCAGGATCATGTGGAGAGTTATATTAAGATGACTCCATAAGGTTTGCAGTCAGTACCTTTGAGTAAAATTGAAATGTATGCTTCATTCAATGCCAAAGCACAGTATGCACTGAGAAATCAACTTTTTTATCTTGAATACCTGAATGACATAACCGGTGTTAAACATCTCAGGATACTGTGGGGAGTTATATTTAGATGTTTCCATAGGGTTTGCATTGAGGAATTTAGAGTAAAATTGAAATATATACTTAAAGTTCCAAAGCACTACATGCGTTGAGAAATCAACTTTTTTGTCTTGAATACCTGAGTGATATAACAACTATTAAACATCTCAGGATCATGTGGAGAGTTATATTCAGATGACTCCATAAGGTTTGCAGTCAGTACCTTTGAGTAAAATTGAAATGTATGCTTCATTCAATGCCAAAGCACAGTATGCACTGAGAAATCATCTTTTTTATCTTGAATACCTGAGAGTTGTAACAGGTGTCAAACAGTTCAGGAACATTTGGGGAGTGATGTTAACATGTTTCCAAAAGGTTTGCATTCAGTACTTCATAGTAAAATTGAAATATATTCTTTTAGTGCCAAAGCATTGCATGCTGAGAGAAATCAACTTTTTTGTCTCGAATACCTGAGTGATATAACAAATGTCAAACATCTCAGGATCATGTGGGGAGTTATGTTTAGATATTTCCATAAGGTTTGCATTGAGGAATTTAGAGTAAAATTGTAATGTATACTTTTAGTTCCAATACACATCATGCATTGAGATATCAACTTTTTTGTCTTGAATAGCTGAGTTATATAACAACTGCCAAACCTCTCAGGATCATGTGGAGAGTTATATTAAGATGACTCCATAAGGTTTGCAGTCAGTACCTTTGAGTAAAATTGAAATGTATGCTTCATTCAATGCCAAAGCACAGTATGCACTGAGAAATCAACTTTTTTATCTTGAATACCTGAATGATATAACCGGTGTCAAACATCTCAGGATCATGTGGGGAGTTATGTTTAGATGTTTCCATAATGTTTGCCTTCAGGAATTTAGAGTAAAATTGTAATGTATACTTTTAGTTCCAAAGCACATCATGCATTGAGATATCAACTTTTTTGTCTTGAATAGCTGAGTGATATAACAACTGCCAAACATCTCAGGATCATGTGGAGAGTTATATTAAGATGACTCCATAAGGTTTGCAGGCAGTACCTTTGAGTAAAATTGCAATGTATGCTTCATTCACTGCCAAAGCACAGTATGCACTGAGAAATCAACTTTTTTATCCTGAATACCTGAATGATATAACCGGTGTCAAACATCTCAGGATCATGTGGGGAGTTGTGTTTAGATGTTTCCATAAAGTTTGCATTGAGGAATTGAGAGTAAAATTGAAATATATACTTTAAGTGCCAAAGCACTTCATGTGTTGAGAAATCAACTTTTTTGTCTTGAATATCTGAGTGATATAACAACTGTCAAACATCTCAGGATCATGTGGAGAGTTATATTAAGATGACTCCATAAGGTTTGCAGTCAGTACCTTTGAGTAAAATTGAAATGTATGCTTCATTCAATGCCAAAGCACAGTATGCACTGAGAAATCAACTTTTTTATCTTGAATAGCTGAGTGATATAACCGGTGTCAAACATCTCAGGATCACGTGGGGAGTTATGTTTAGATGTTTCCATAATGTTTGCCTTCAGGAATTTAGAGTAAAATTGTAATGTATACTTTTAGTTCCAAACCACTTCATGCATTGAGATATCAACTTTTTTGTCTTGAATAGCAGAGTGATATAACAACTGCCAAACATCTCAGGATCATGTGGAGAGTTATGTTTAGATATTTCCATAAGGTTTGCATTGAGGAATTTAGAGTAAAATTGTAATGTATACTTTTAGTTCCAAAACACATCATGCATTGAGATATCAACTTTTTTGTCTTGAATAGCTGAGTGATATAACAACTGTCAAACATCTCAGGATCATGTGGAGAGTTATATTAAGATGACTCCATAAGGTTTGCAGTCAGTACCTTTGAGTAAAATTGTAGTGTATACTTCTTTCAATTCCAAAGCGCAGTATGCACTGAGAAATCACTTTTTTTATTTTGAATACCTGAGTGATATAACCGGTGTCAAACATCTCAGGATATTGTGGGGAGTTCTGTTTAGATGTTTCCATAAGGTTTGCATTGAGGAATTTAGAGTAAAATTGAAATATATACTTAAAGTTCCAAAGCACTTCATGCGTTGAGAAATCAACTTTTTTATCTTGAATACCTGAGTGATATAACAACTATTAAACATCTCAGGATCATGTGGAGAGTTATATTCAGATGACTCCATAATGTTTGCAGTCAGTACCTTTGAGTAAAATTGAAATGTATGCTTCTTTCAATGCCAAAGCACTGTATGCAAAGAGAAATCAACTTTTTTATCCTGAGTACCTGAGTGATGTAACAGGTGTCAAACATCTCAGAATCATGTGGAGAGTGATGTTAACATCTTTCCATAAGGTTGGCATTCAGTACTTCAGAGTAAAATTGAAATATATACTTTTACTGCCAAAGCATTGCATGCACTGAGAAATCAAATTTTTTGTTTTGAATACCTGAGTGATATAACAAATGTCAAACATCTCAGGATCATGTGGGGAGTTATGTTTAGATATTTCCATAAGGTTTGCAGTCAGTACCTTTGAGTAAAATTGAAATGTATGCTTCATTCAATGCCAAATCACAGTATGCACTGAGAAATCAACTTTTTTATCTTGAATACCAGAGTGATATAACCAGAGTCAAACATCTCAGGATCATGCAGGGACTTATGATTAGATGTTTGCATAAGGTTTGCATTGAGGAGTTTAGAGTAAAATTGATATATATACTGTTAGTTCCAAACCGCTTCATGCATTGAGAGATCAACTTTTTTGTCTTGAATAGCAGAGTGATATAACAACTGACAAACATCTCAGGATCATGTGGAGAGTTATATTAAGATGACTCCATAAGGTTTGCAGTCAGTACCTTTGAGTAAAATTGAAATGTATGCTTCATTCAATGCCAAAGCACAGTATGCACTGAGAAATCATCTTTTTTATCTTGAATACCTGAGAGATGTAACAGGTGTCAAACAGTTCAGGAACATTTGGGGAGTGATGTTAACATGTTTCCAAAAGGTTTGCATTCAGTACTTCATAGTAAAATTGAAATATATTCTTTTAGTGCCAAAGCATTGCATGCTGAGAGAAATCAACTTTTTTGTCTCGAATACCTGAGTGATATAACAAATGTCAAGCATCTCAGGATCATGTGGGGAGTTATGTTTAGATATTTCCATAAGGTTTGCATTGAGGAATTTAGAGTAAAATTGTAATGTATACTTTTAGTTCCAAAGCACATCATGCATTGAGATATCAACTTTTTTGTCTTCAATAGCTGAGTGATATAACAACTGCCAAACATCTCAGGATCATGTGGAGAGTTATATTCAGATGACTCCATAAGGTTTGCAGTCAGTACCTTTGAGTAAAATTGAAATGTATGCTTCATTCAATGCCAAAGCACAGTATGCACTGAGAAATCAACTTTTTTATCTTGAATACCTGAATGATATAACCGGTGTCAAACATCTCAGGATACTGTGGGGAGTTATATTTAGATGTTTCCATAGGGTTTGCATTGAGGAATTTAGTGTAAAATTGAAATATATACTTAAAGTTCCAAAGCACTTCATGCGTTGAGAAATCAACTTTTTTGTCTTGAATACCTGAGTGATATAACAACTATTAAACATCTCAGGATCATGTGGAGAGTTATATTCAGATGACTCCATAAGGTTTGCAGTCAGTACCTTTGAGTAAAATTGAAATGTATGCTTCATTCAATGCCAAAGCACAGTATGCACTGAGAAATCATCTTTTTTATCTTGAATACCTGAGAGTTGTAACAGGTGTCAAACAGTTCAGGAACATTTGGGGAGTGATGTTAACATGTTTCCAAAAGGTTTGCATTCAGTACTTCATAGTAAAATTGAAATATATTCTTTTAGTGCCAAAGCATTGCATGCTGAGAGAAATCAACTTTTTTGTCTCGAATACCTGAGTGATATAACAAATGTCAAACATCTCAGGATCATGTGGGGAGCTATGTTTAGATATTTCCATAAGGTTTGCATTGAGGAATTTAGAGTAAAATTGTAATGTATACTTTTAGTTCCAAAACACATCATGCATTGAGATATCAACTTTTTTGTCTTGAATAGCTGAGTTATATAACAACTGCCAAACATCTCAGGATCATGTGGAGAGTTATATTAAGATGACTCCATAAGGTTTGCAGTCAGTACCTTTGAGTAAAATTGAAATGTATGCTTCATTCAATGCCAAAGCACAGTATGCACTGAGAAATCAACTTTTTTATCTTGAATACCTGAATGATATAACCGGTGCCAAACATCTCAGGATACTGTGGGGAGTTATGTTTAGATGTTTCCATAAGGTTTGCATTGAGGAATTTAGAGTAAAATTGAAATATATACTTAAAGTTCCAAAGCACTTCATGCGTTGAGAAATCAACTTTTTTGTCTTGAATACCTGAGTGATATAACAACTATTAAACATCTCAGGATCATGTGGAGAGTTATATTCAGATGACTCCATAAGGTTTGCAGTCAGTACCTTTGAGTAAAATTGAAATGTATGCTTCATTCAATGCCAAAGCACAGTATGCACTGAGAAATCATCTTTTTTATCTTGAATACCTGAGAGTTGTAACAGGTGTCAAACAGTTCAGGAACATTTGGGGAGTGATGTTAACATGTTTCCAAAAGGTTTGCATTCAGTACTTCATAGTAAAATTGAAATATATTCTTTTAGTGCCAAAGCATTGCATGCTGAGAGATATCAACTTTTTTGTCTCGAATACCTGAGTGATATAACAAATGTCAAACATCTCAGGATCATGTGGGGAGTTATGTTTAGATATTTCCATAAGGTTTGCATTGAGGAATTTAGAGTAAAATTGTAATGTATACTTTTAGTTCCAAAACACATCATGCATTGAGATATCAACTTTTTTGTCTTGAATAGCTGAGTGATATAACAACTGTCAAACATGTCAGGATCATGTGGAGAGTTATATTAAGATGACTCCATAAGGTTTGCAGTCAGTACCTTTGAGTAAAATTGTAGTGTATACTTCTTTCAATTCCAAAGCGCAGTATGCACTGAGAAATCACTTTTTTTATTTTGAATACCTGAGTGATATAACCGGTGTCAAACATCTCAGGATATTGTGGGGAGTTCTGTTTAGATGTTTCCATAAGGTTTGCATTGAGGAATTTAGAGTAAAATTGAAATATATACTTAAAGTTCCAAAGCACTTCATGCGTTGAGAAATCAACTTTTTTATCTTGAATACCTGAGTGATATAACAACTATTAAACATCTCAGGATCATGTGGAGAGTTATATTCAGATGACTCCATAATGTTTGCAGTCAGTACCTTTGAGTAAAATTGAAATGTATGCTTCTTTCAATGCCAAAGCACTGTATGCAAAGAGAAATCAACTTTTTTATCCTGAGTACCTGAGTGATGTAACAGGTGTCAAACATCTCAGAATCATGTGGAGAGTGATGTTAACATCTTTCCATAAGGTTGGCATGCAGTACTTCAGAGTAAAATTGAAATATTTACTTTTACTGCCAAAGCATTGCATGCACTGAGAAATCAAATTTTTTGTTTTGAATACCTGAGTGATATAACAAATGTCAAACATCTCAGGATCATGTGGGGAGTTATGTTTAGATATTTCCATAAGGTTTGCAGTCAGTACCTTTGAGTAAAATTGAAATGTATGCTTCATTCAATGCCAAATCACAGTATGCACTGAGAAATCAACTTTTTTATCTTGAATACCAGAGTGATATAACCAGAGTCAAACATCTCAGGATCATGCAGGGACTTATGATTAGATGTTTGCATAAGGTTTGCATTGAGGAATTTAGAGTAAAATTGATATATATACTGTTAGTTCCAAACCGCTTCATGCATTGAGAGATCAACTTTTTTGTCTTGAATAGCAGAGTGATATAACAACTGCCAAACATCTCAGGATCATGTGGAGAGTTATATTAAGATGACTCCATAAGGTTTGCAGTCAGTACCTTTGAGTAAAATTGAAATGTATGCTTCATTCAATGCCAAAGCACAGTATGCACTGAGAAATCATCTTTTTTATCTTGAATACCTGAGAGATGTAACAGGTGTCAAACAGTTCAGGAACATTTGGGGAGTGATGTTAACATGTTTCCAAAAGGTTTGCATTCAGTACTTCATAGTAAAATTGAAATATATTCTTTTAGTGCCAAAGCATTGCATGCTGAGAGAAATCAACTTTTTTGTCTCGAATACCTGAGTGATATAACAAATGTCAAGCATCTCAGGATCATGTGGGGAGTTATGTTTAGATATTTCCATAAGGTTTGCATTGAGGAATTTAGAGTAAAATTGTAATGTATACTTTTAGTTCCAAAGCACATCATGCATTGAGATATCAACTTTTTTGTCTTGAATAGCTGAGTGATATAACAACTGCCAAACATCTCAGGATCATGTGGAGAGTTATATTAAGATGACTCCATAAGGTTTGCAGTCAGTACCTTTGAGTAAAATTGAAATGTATGCTTCATTCAATGCCAAAGCACAGTATGCACTGAGAAATCATCTTTTTTATCTTGAATACCTGAGAGTTGTAACAGGTGTCAAACAGTTCAGGAACATTTGGGGAGTGTTGTTAACATGTTTCCAAAAGGTTTGCATTCAGTACTTCATAGTAAAATTGAAATATATTCTTTTAGTGCCAAAGCATTGCATGCTGAGAGAAATCAACTTTTTTGTCTCGAATACCTGAGTGATATAACAAATGTCAAACATCTCAGGATCATGTGGGGAGTTATGTTTAGATATTTCCATAAGGTTTGCATTGAGGAATTTAGAGTAAAATTGTAATGTATACTTTTAGTTCCAAAACACATCATGCATTGAGATATCAACTTTTTTGTCTTGAATAGCTGAGTTATATAACAACTGCCAAACATCTCAGGATCATGTGGAGAGTTATATTAAGATGACTCCATAAGGTTTGCAGTCAGTACCTTTGAGTAAAATTGAAATGTATGCTTCATTCAATGCCAAAGCACAGTATGCACTGAGAAATCAACTTTTTTTATCTTGAATAGCTGAGTGATATAACCGGTGTCAAACATCTCAGGATCACGTGGGGAGTTATGTTTAGATGTTTCCATAATGTTTGCCTTCAGGAATATAGAGTAAAATTGTAATGTATACTTTTAGTTCCAAACCACTTCATGCATTGAGATATCAACTTTTTTGTCTTGAATAGCAGAGTGATATAACAACTGCCAAACATCTCAGGATCATGTGGAGAGTTATGTTTAGATATTTCCATAAGGTTTGCATTGAGGAATTTAGAGTAAAATTGTAATGTATACTTTTAGTTCCAAAACACATCATGCATTGAGATATCAACTTTTTTGTCTTGAATAGCTGAGTGATATAACAACTGTCAAACATCTCGGGATCATGTGGAGAGTTATATTAAGATGACTCCATAAGGTTTGCAGTCAGTACCTTTGAGTAAAATTGAAATGTATGCTTCATTCAATGCCAAAGCACAGTATGCACTGAGAAATAATCTTTTTTATCTTGAATACCTGAGAGTTGTAACAGGTGTCAAACAGTTCAGGAACATTTGGGGAGTGATGTTAACATGTTTCCAAAAGGTTTGCATTCAGTACTTCATAGTAAAATTGAAATATATTCTTTTAGTGCCAAAGCATTGCATGCTGAGAGAAATCAACTGTTTTGTCTCGAATACCTGAGTGATATAACAAATGTCAAACATCTCAGGATCATGTGGGGAGTTATGTTTAGATATTTCCATAAGGTTTGCATTGAGGAATTTAGAGTAAAATTGTAATGTATACTTTTAGTTCCAAAACACATCATGCATTGAGATATCAACTTTTTTGTCTTGAATAGCTGAGTGATATAACAACTGTCAAACATCTCAGGATTATGTGGAGAGTTATATTAAGATGACTCCATAAGGTTTGCAGTCAGTACCTTTGAGTAAAATTGCAGTGTATATATCTTTCAATTCCAAAGCGCAGTATGCACTGAGAAATCACTTTTTTTATTTTGAATACCTGAGTGATATAACCGGTGTCAAATATCTCAGGATATTGTGGGGAGTTCTGTTTAGATGTTTCCATAAGGTTTGCATTGAGGAATTTAGAGTAAAATTGAAATATATACTTAAAGTTCCAAAGCACTTCATGCGTTGAGAAATCAACTTTTTTATCTTGAATACCTGAGTGATATAACAACTATTAAACATCTCAGGATCATGTGGAGAGTTATATTCAGATGACTCCATAATGTTTGCAGTCAGTAACTTTGAGTAAAATTGAAATGTATGCTTCTTTCAATGCCAAAGCACTGTATGCAAAGAGAAATCAACTTTTTTATCCTGAGTACCTGAGTGATGTAACAGGTGTCAAACATCTCAGAATCATGTGGAGAGTGATGTTAACATCTTTCCATAAGGTTGGCATTCAGTACTTCAGAGTAAAATTGAAATATATACTTTTACTGCCAAAGCATTGCATGCACTGAGAAATCAAATTTTTTGTTTTGAATACCTGAGTGATATAACAAATGTCAAACATCTCAGGATCATGTGGGGAGTTATGTTTAGATATTTCCATAAGGTTTGCAGTCAGTACCTTTGAGTAAAATTGAAATGTATGCTTCATTCAATGCCAAATCACAGTATGCACTGAGAAATCAACTTTTTTATCTTGAATACCAGAGTGATATAACCAGAGTCAAACATCTCAGGATCATGCAGGGACTTATGATTAGATGTTTGCATAAGGTTTGCATTGAGGAATTTAGAGTAAAATTGATATATATACTGTTAGTTCCAAACCGCTTCATGCATTGAGAGATCAACTTTTTTGTCTTGAATAGCAGAGTGATATAACAACTGCCAAACATCTCAGGATCATGTGGAGAGTTATATTAAGATGACTCCATAAGGTTTGCAGTCAGTACCTTTGAGTAAAATTGAAATGTATGCTTCATTCAATGCCAAAGCACAGTATGCACTGAGAAATCAACTTTTTTATCTTGAATACCTGAATGATATAACCGGTGTCAAACATCTCAGGATACTGTGGGGAGTTATATTTAGATGTTTCCATAGGGTTTGCATTGAGGAATTTAGAGTAAAATTGAAATATATACTTAAAGTTCCAAAGCACTTCATGCGTTGAGAAATCAACTTTTTTGTCTTCAATACCTAAGTGATATAACAACTATTAAACATCTCAGGATCATGTGGAGAGTTATATTCAGATGACTCCATAAGGTTTGCAGTCAGTACCTTTGAGTAAAATTGAAATGTATGCTTCATTCAATGCCAAAGCACAGTATGCACTGAGAAATCATCTTTTTTATCTTGAATACCTGAGAGTTGTAACAGGTGTCAAACAGTTCAGGAACATTTGGGGAGTGATGTTAACATGTTTCCAAAAGGTTTGCATTCAGTACTTCATAGTAAAATTGAAATATATTCTTTTAGTGCCAAAGCATTGCATGCTGAGAGAAATCAACTTTTTTGTCTCGAATACCTGAGTGATATAACAAATGTCAAACATCTCAGGATCATGTGGGGAGTTATGTTTAGATATTTCCATAAGGTTTGCATTGAGGAATTTAGAGTAAAATTGTAATGTATACTTTTAGTTCCAAAACACATCATGCATTGAGATATCAACTTTTTTGTCTTGAATAGCTGAGTTATATAACAACTGCCAAACATCTCAGGATCATGTGGAGAGTTATATTAAGATGACTCCATAAGGTTTGCAGTCAGTACCTTTGAGTAAAATTGAAATGTATGCTTCATTCAATGCCAAAGCACAGTATGCACTGAGAAATCAACTTTTTTTATCTTGAATACCTGAATGATATAACCGGTGTCAAACATCTCAGGATCATGTGGGGAGTTATGTTTAGATGTTTCCATAATGTTTGCCTTCAGGAATTTAGAGTAAAATTGTAATGTATACTTTTAGTTCCAAACCACTTCATGCATTGAGATATCAACTTTTTTGTCTTGAATAGCAGAGTGATATAACAACTGCCAAACATCTCAGGATCATGTGGAGAGTTATATTAAGAGCCTCCATAAGGTTTGCAGTCAGTACATTTGAGTAAAATTGTAGTGTATACTTCTTTCAATTCCAAAGCGCAGTATGCACTGAGAAATCACTTTTTTTATTTTGAATACCTGAGTGATATAACCGGTGTCAAACATCTCAGGATCATGTGGGGAGTTCTGTTTAGATGTTTCCATAAGGTTTGCATTGAGGATTTTAGAGTAAAATTGAAATATATACTTAAAGTTCCAAAGCACTTCATGCGTTGAGAAATCAACTTTTTTGTCTTGAATACCTGAGTGATATAACAACTATTAAACATCTCAGGATCATGTGGAGAGTTATATTCAGATGACTCCATAAGGTTTGCAGTCAGTACCTTTGAGTAAAATTGAAATGTATGCTTCATTCAATGCCAAAGCACAGTATGCACTGAGAAATCATCTTTTTTATCTTGAATACCTGAGAGTTGTAACAGGTGTCAAACAGTTCAGGAACATTTGGGGAGTGATGTTAACATGTTTCCAAAAGGTTTGCATTCAGTACTTCATAGTAAAATTGAAATATATTCTTTTAGTGCCAAAGCATTGCATGCTGAGAGAAATCAACTGTTTTGTCTCGAATACCTGAGTGATATAACAAATGTCAAACATCTCAGGATCATGTGGGGAGTTATGTTTAGATATTTCCATAAGGTTTGCATTGAGGAATTTAGAGTAAAATTGTAATGTATACTTTTAGTTCCAAAACACATCGTGCATTGAGATATCAACTTTTTTGTCTTGAATACCTGAGTGATATAACAACTGTCAAACATCTCAGGATCATGTGGAGAGTTATATTAAGATGACTCCATAAGGTTTGCAGTCAGTACCTTTGAGTAAAATTGTAGTGTATACTTCTTTCAATTCCAAAGCGCAGTATGCACTGAGAAATCACTTTTTTTATTTTGAATACCTGAGTGATATAACCGGTGTCAAACATCTCAGGATATTGTGGGGAGTTCTGTTTAGATGTTTCCATAAGGTTTGCATTGAGGAATTTAGAGTAAAATTGAAATATATACTTAAAGTTCCAAAGCACTTCATGCGTTGAGAAATCAACTTTTTTATCTTGAATACCTGAGTGATATAACAACTATTAAACATCTCAGGATCATGTGGAGAGTTATATTCAGATGACTCCATAATGTTTGCAGTCAGTACCTTTGAGTAAAATTGAAATGTATGCTTCTTTCAATGCCAAAGCACTGTATGCAAAGAGAAATCAACTTTTTTATCCTGAGTACCTGAGTGATGTAACAGGTGTCAAACATCTCAGGATCATGTGGGGAGTTATGTTTAGATATTTCCATAAGGTTTGCAGTCAGTACCTTTGAGTAAAATTGAAATGTATGCTTCATTCAATGCCAAATCACAGTATGCACTGAGAAATCAACTTTTTTATCTTGAATACCAGAGTGATATAACCAGAGTCAAACATCTCAGGATCATGCAGGGACTTATGATTAGATGTTTGCATAAGGTTTGCATTGAGGAATTTAGAGTTAAATTGATATATATACTGTTAGTTCCAAACCGCTTCATGCATTGAGAGATCAACTTTTTTGTCTTGAATAGCAGAGTGATATAACAACTGCCAAACATCTCAGGATCATGTGGAGAGTTATATTAAGATGACTCCATAAGGTTTGCAGTCAGTACCTTAGAGTAAAATTGAAATGTATGCTTCATTCAATGCCAAAGCACAGTATGCACTGAGAAATCATCTTTTTTATCTTGAATACCTGAGAGATGTAACAGGTGTCAAACAGTTCAGGAACATTTGGGAAGTGATGTTAACATGTTTCCAAAAGGTTTGCATTCAGTACTTCATAGTAAAATTGAAATATATTCTTTTAGTGCCAAAGCATTGCATGCTGAGAGAAATCAACTTTTTTGTCTCGAATACCTGAGTGATATAACAAATGTCAAGCATCTCAGGATCATGTGGGGAGTTATGTTTAGATATTTCCATAAGGTTTGCATTGAGGAATTTAGAGTAAAATTGTAATGTATACTTTTAGTTCCAAAGCACATCATGCATTGAGATATCAACTTTTTTGTCTTGAATAGCTGAGTGATATAACAACTGCCAAACATCTCAGGATCATGTGGAGAGTTATATTAAGATGACTCCATAAGGTTTGCAGTCAGTACCTTTGAGTAAAATTGAAATGTATGCTTCATTCAATGCCAAAGCACAGTATGCACTGAGAAATCAACTTTTTTATCTTGAATACCTGAATGATATAACCGGTGTCAAACATCTCAGGATACTGTGGGGAGTTATATTTAGATGTTTTCATAGGGTTTGCATTGAGGAATTTAGAGTAAAATTGAAATATATACTTAAAGTTCCAAAGCACTTCATGCGTTGAGAAATCAACTTTTTTGTCTTGAATACCTGAGTGATATAACAACTATTAAACATCTCAGGATCATGTGGAGAGTTATATTCAGATGACTCCATAAGGTTTGCAGTCAGTACCTTTGAGTAAAATTGAAATGTATGCTTCATTCAATGCCAAAGCACAGTATGCACTGAGAAATCATCTTTTTTATCTTGAATACCTGAGAGTTGTAACAGGTGTCAAACAGTTCAGGAACATTTGGGGAGTGATGTTAACATGTTTCCAAAAGGTTTGCATTCAGTACTTCATAGTAAAATTGAAATATATTCTTTTACTGCCAAAGCATTGCATGCTGAGAGAAATCAACTTTTTTGTCTCGAATACCTGAGTGATATAACCGGTGTCAAACATCTCAGGATCATGTGGGGAGTTATGTTTAGATGTTTCCATAATGTTTGCCTTCAGGAATTTAGAGTAAAATTGTAATGTATACTTTTAGTTCCAAAGCACATCATGCATTGAGATATCAACTTTTTTGTCTTGAATAGCTGAGTGATATAACAACTGCCAAACATCTCAGGATCATGTGGAGAGTTATATTAAGATGACTCCATAAGGTTTGCAGGCAGTACCTTTGAGTAAAATTGAAATGTATGCTTCATTCAATGCCAAAGCACAGTATGCACTGAGAAATCAACTTTTTTATCTTGAATACCTGAATGATATAACCGGTGTCAAACATCTCAGGATCATGTGGGGAGTTATGTTTAGATGTTTCCATAAGGTTTGCATTGAGGAATTTAGAGTAAAATTGAAATATATACTTTAAGTTCCAAAGCACTTCATGTGTTGAGAAATCAACTTTTTTGTCTTGAATATCTGAGTGATATAACAACTGTCAAACATCTCAGGATCATGTGGAGAGTTATATTAAGATGACTCCATAAGGTTTGCAGTCAGTACCTTTGAGTAAAATTGAAATGTATGCTTCATTCAATGCCAAAGCACAGTATGCACTGAGAAATCAACTTTTTTATCTTGAATAGCTGAGTGATATAACCGGTGTCAAACATCTCAGGATCACGTGGGGAGTTATGTTTAGATGTTTCCATAATGTTTGCCTTCAGGAATTTAGAGTAAAATTGTAATGTATACTTTTAGTTCCAAACCACTTCATGCATTGAGATATCAACTTTTTTGTCTTGAATAGCAGAGTGATATAACAACTGCCAAACATCTCAGGATCATGTGGAGAGTTATATTAAGAGCCTCCATAAGGTTTGCAGTCAGTACCTTTGAGTAAAATTGTAGTGTATACTTCTTTCAATTCCAAAGCGCAGTATGCACTGAGAAATCACTTTTTTTATTTTGAATACCTGAGTGATATAACCGGTGTCAAACATCTCAGGATCATGTGGGGAGTTCTGTTTAGATGTTTCCATAAGGTTTGCATTGAGGATTTTAGAGTAAAATTGAAATATATACTTTAAGTTCCAAAGCACTTCATGTGTTGAGAAATCAACTTTTTTGTCCTGAATGCCTGAGTGATATAACAACTGTCAAACATCTCAGGATCATGTGGAGAGTTATATTAAGATGACTCCATAAGGTTTGCAGTCAGTACCTTTGAGTAAAATTGAAATGTATGCTTCATTCAATGCCAAAGCACAGTATGCACTGAGAAATCATCTTTTTTATCTTGAATACCTGAGAGATGTAACAGGTGTCAAACAGTTCAGGAACATTTGGGGAGTGATGTTAACATGTTTCCAAAAGGTTTGCATTCAGTACTTCATAGTAAAATTGAAATATATTCTTTTAGTGCCAAAGCATTGCATGCTGAGAGAAATCAACTTTTTTGTCTCGAATACCTGAGTGATATAACAAATGTCAAGCATCTCAGGATCATGTGGGGAGTTATGTTTAGATATTTCCATAAGGTTTGCATTGAGGAATTTAGAGTAAAATTGTAATGTATACTTTTAGTTCCAAAGCACATCATGCATTGAGATATCAACTTTTTTGTCTTGAATAGCTGAGTGATATAACAACTGCCAAACATCTCAGGATCATGTGGAGAGTTATATTCAGATGACTCCATAAGGTTTGCAGTCAGTACCTTTGAGTAAAATTGAAATGTATGCTTCATTCAATGCCAAAGCACAGTATGCACTGAGAAATCATCTTTTTTATCTTGAATACCTGAGAGTTGTAACAGGTGTCAAACAGTTCAGGAACATTTGGGGAGTGATGTTAACATGTTTCCAAAAGGTTTGCATTCAGTACTTCATAGTAAAATTGAAATATATTCTTTTAGTGCCAAAGCATTGCATGCTGAGAGAAATCAACTTTTTTGTCTCGAATACCTGAGTGATATAACAAATGTCAAACATCTCAGGATCATGTGGGGAGTTATGTTTAGATATTTCCATAAGGTTTGCATTGAAGAATTTAGAGTAAAATTGTAATGTATACTTTTAGTTCCAAAGCACATCATGCATTGAGATATCAACTTTTTTGTCTTGAATAGCTGAGTGATATAACAACTGCCAAACATCTCAGGATGATGTGGAGAGTTATATTAAGATGACTCCATAAGGTTTGTAGTCAGTACCTTTGAGTAAAATTGAAATGCATGCTTCATTCAATGCCAAAGCACAGTATGCACTGAGAAATCAACTTTTTTATCTTGAATACCTGAATGATATAACCGGTGTCAAACATCTCAGGATCATGTGGGGAGTTGTGTTTAGATGTTTCCATAAGGTTTGCATTGAGGAATTTAGAGTAAAATTGAAATATATACTTTAAGTTCCAAAGCACTTCATGTGTTGAGAAATCAACTTTTTTGTCTTGAATATCTGAGTGATATAACAACTGTCAAACATCTCAGGATCATGTGGAGAGTTATATTAAGATGACTCCATAAGGTTTGCAGTCAGTACCTTTGAGTAAAATTGAAATGTATGCTTCATTCAATGCCAAAGCACAGTATGCACTGAGAAATCAACTTTTTTTTCTTGAATAGCTGAGTGATATAACCGGTGTCAAACATCTCAGGATCACGTGGGGAGTTGTGTTTAGATGTTTCCATAAGGTTTGCATTGAGGAATTTAGAGTAAAATTGAAATATATACTTTAAGTTCCAAAGCACTTCATGTGTTGAGAAATCAACTTTTTTGTCTTGAATATCTGAGTGATATAACAACTGTCAAACATCTCAGGATCATGTGGAGAGTTATATTAAGATGACTCCATAAGGTTTGCAGTCAGTACCTTTGAGTAAAATTGAAATGTATGCTTCATTCAATGCCAAAGCACAGTATGCACTGAGAAATCAACTTTTTTATCTTGAATAGCTGAGTGATATAACCGGTGTCAAACATCTCAGGATCACGTGGGTAGTTATGTTTAGATGTTTCCATAATGTTTGCCTTCAGGAATTTAGAGTAAAATTGTAATGTATACTTTTAGTTCCAAACCACTTCATGCATTGAGATATCAACTTTTTTGTCTTGAATAGCAGAGTGATATAACAACTGCCAAACATCTCAGGATCATGTGGAGAGTTATATTAAGAGCCTCCATAAGGTTTGCAGTCAGTACCTTTGAGTAAAATTGTAGTGTATACTTCTTTCAATTCCAAAGCGCAGTATGCACTGAGAAATCACTTTTTTTATTTTGAATACCTGAGTGATATAACCGGTGTCAAACATCTCAGGATCATGTGGGGAGTTCTGTTTAGATGTTTCCATAAGGTTTGCATTGAGGATTTTAGAGTAAAATTGAAATATATACTTTAAGTTCCAAAGCACTTCATGTGTTGAGAAATCAACTTTTTTGTCCTGAATGCCTGAGTGATATAACAACTGTCAAACATCTCAGGATCATGTGGAGAGTTATATTAAGATGACTCCATAAGGTTTGCAGTCAGTACCTTTGAGTAAAATTGAAATGTATGCTTCATTCAATGCCAAAGCACAGTATGCACTGAGAAATCATCTTTTTTATCTTGAATACCTGAGAGATGTAACAGGTGTCAAACAGTTCAGGAACATTTGGGGAGTGATGTTAACATGTTTCCAAAAGGTTTGCATTCAGTACTTCATAGTAAAATTGAAATATATTCTTTTAGTGCCAAAGCATTGCATGCTGAGAGAAATCAACTTTTTTGTCTCGATTTACCTGAGTGATATAACAAATGTCAAGCATCTCAGGATCATGTGGGGAGTTATGTTTAGATATTTCCATAAGGTTTGCATTGAGGAATTTAGAGTAAAATTGTAATGTATACTTTTAGTTCCAAAGCACATCATGCATTGAGATATCAACTTTTTTGTCTTGAATAGCTGAGTGATATAACAACTGCCAAACATCTCAGGATCATGTGGAGAGTTATATTCAGATGACTCCATAAGGTTTGCAGTCAGTACCTTTGAGTAAAATTGAAATGTATGCTTCATTCAATGCCAAAGCACAGTATGCACTGAGAAATCATCTTTTTTATCTTGAATACCTGAGAGTTGTAACAGGTGTCAAACAGTTCAGGAACATTTGGGGAGTGATGTTAACATGTTTCCAAAAGGTTTGCATTCAGTACTTCATAGTAAAATTGAAATATATTCTTTTAGTGCCAAAGCATTGCATGCTGAGAGAAATCAACTTTTTTGTCTCGAATACCTGAGTGATATAACAAATGTCAAACATCTCAGGATCATCTGGGGAGTTATGTTTAGATATTTCCATAAGGTTTGCATTGAAGAATTTAGAGTAAAATTGTAATCTATACTTTTAGTTCCAAAGCACATCATGCATTGAGATATCAACTTTTTTGTCTTGAATAGCTGAGTGATATAACAACTGCCAAACATCTCAGGATGATGTGGAGAGTTATATTAAGATGACTCCATAAGGTTTGCAGTCAGTACCTTTGAGTAAAATTGAAATGTATGCTTCATTCAATGCCAAAGCACAGTATGCACTGAGAAATCAACTTTTTTATCTTGAATACCTGAATGATATAACCGGTGTCAAACATCTCAGGATCATGTGGGGAGTTGTGTTTAGATATTTCCATAAGGTTTGCATTGAGGAATTTAGAGTAAAATTGAAACATATACTTTAAGTTCCAAAGCACTTCATGTGTTGAGAAATCAACTTTTTTGTCTTGAATATCTGAGTGATATAACAACTGTCAAACATCTCAGGATCATGTGGAGAGTTATATTAAGATGACTCCATAAGGTTTGCAGTCAGTACCTTTGAGTAAAATTGAAATGTATGCTTCATTCAATATCAAAGCACAGTATGCACTGAGAAATCAACTTTTTTATCTTGAATAGCTGAGTGATATAACCGGTGTCAAACATCTCAGGATCACGTGGGGAGTTATGTTTAGATATTTCCATAAGGTTTGCATTGAGGAATTTAGAGTAAAATTGTAATCTATACTTTTAGTTCCAAAGCACATCATGCATTGAGATATCAACTTTTTTGTCTTGAATAGCTGAGTGATATAACAACTGCCAAACATCTCAGGATCATGTGGAGAGTTATATTAAGATGACTCCATAAGGTTTGCAGTTAGTACCTTTGAGTAAAATTGAAATGTATGCTTCATTCAATGCCAAAGCACAGTATGCACTGAGAAATCAACTTTTTTATCTTGAATACCTGAATGATATAACCGGTGTCAAACATCTCAGGATACTGTGGGGAGTTATGTTTAGATGTTTCCATAAGGTTTGCATTGAGGAATTTAGAGTAAAATTGAAATATATACTTAAAGTTCCAAAGCACTTCATGCGTTGAGAAATCAACTTTTTTGTCTTGAATACCTGAGTGATATAACAACTATTAAACATCTCAGGATCATGTGGAGAGTTATATTCAGATGACTCCATAAGGTTTGCAGTCAGTACCTTTGAGTAAAATTGAAATGTATGCTTCATTCAATGCCAAAGCACAGTATGCACTGAGAAATCATCTTTTTTATCTTGAATACCTGAGAGTTGTAACAGGTGTCAAACAGTTCAGGAACATTTGGGGAGTGATGTTAACATGTTTCCAAAAGGTTTGCATTCAGTACTTCATAGTAAAATTGAAATATATTCTTTCAGTGCCAAAGCATTGCATGCTGAGAGAAATCAACTTTTTTGTCTCGAATACCTGAGTGATATAACAAATGTCAAACATCTCAGGATCATGTGGGGAGTTATGTTTAGATATTTCCATAAGGTTTGCATTGAGGAATTTAGAGTAAAATTGTAATGTATACTTTTAGTTCCAAAACACATCATGCATTGAGATATCAACTTTTTTGTCTTGAATAGCTGAGTGATATAACAACTGTCAAACATCTCAGGATCATGTGGAGAGTTATATTAAGATGACTCCATAAGGTTTGCAGTCAGTACCTTTGAGTAAAATTGAAATGTATGCTTCATTCAATGCCAAAGCACAGTATGCACTGAGAAGTCAACTTTTCTATCTTGAATAGCTGAGTGATATAACCGGTGTCAAACATCTCAGGATCACGTGGGGAGTTATGTTTAGATGTTTCCATAATGTTTGCCTTCAGGAATTTAGAGTAAAATTGTAATCTATACTTTTAGTTCCAAACCACTTCATGCATTGAGATATCAACTTTTCTGTCTTGAATACCTGAGTGATATAACAACTGCCAAACATCTCAGGATCATGTGGAGAGTTATATTAAGAGCCTCCATAAGGTTTGCAGTCAGTACCTTTGAGTAAAATTGTAGTGTATACTTCTTTCAATTCCAAAGCGCAGTATGCACTGAGAAATCACTTTTTTTATTTTGAATACCTGAGTGATATAACCGGTGTCAAACATCTCAGGATATTGTGGGGAGTTCTGTTTAGATGTTTCCATAAGGTTTGCATTGAGGAATTTAGAGTAAAATTGAAATATATACTTAAAGTTCCAAAGCACTTCATGCGTTGAGAAATCAACTTTTTTATCTTGAATACCTGAGTGATATAACAACTATTAAACATCTCAGGATCATGTGGAGAGTTATATTCAGATGACTCCATAATGTTTGCAGTCAGTAACTTTGAGTAAAATTGAAATGTATGCTTCTTTCAATGCCAAAGCACTGTATGCAAAGAGAAATCAACTTTTTTATCCTGAGTACCTGAGTGATGTAACAGGTGTCAAACATCTCAGAATCATGTGGAGAGTGATGTTAACATCTTTCCATAAGGTTGGCATTCAGTACTTCAGAGTAAAATTGAAATATATACTTTTACTGGCAAATCATTGCATGCACTGAGAAATCAAATTTTTTGTTTTGAATACCTGAGTGATATAACAAATGTCAAACATCTCAGGATCATGTGGGGAGTTATGTTTAGATATTTCCATAAGGTTTGCAGTCAGTACCTTTGAGTAAAATTGAAATGTATGCTTCATTCAATGCCAAATCACAGTATGCACTGAGAAATCAACTTTTTTATCTTGAATACCAGAGTGATATAACCAGAGTCAAACATCTCAGGATCATGCAGGGACTTATGATTAGATGTTTGCATAAGGTTTGCATTGAGGAACTTAGAGTAAAATTGATATATATACTGTTAGTTCCAAACCGCTTCATGCATTGAGAGATCAACTTTTTTGTCTTGAATAGCAGAGTGATATAACAACTGCCAAACATCTCAGGATCATGTGGAGAGTTATATTAAGATGACTCCATAAGGTTTGCAGTCAGTACCTTTGAGTAAAATTGTAATGTATGCTTCATTCAATGCCAAAGCACAGTATGCACTGAGAAATCATCTTTTTTATCTTGAATACCCGAGAGATGTAACAGGTGTCAAACAGTTCAGGAACATTTGGGGAGTGATGTTAACATGTTTCCAAAAGGTTTGCATTCAGTACTTCATAGTAACATTGAAATATATTCTTTTAGTGCCAAAGCATTGCATGCTGAGAGAAATCAACTTTTTTGTCTCGAATACCTGAGTGATATAACAAATGTCAAGCATCTCAGGATCATGTGGGGAGTTATGTTTAGATATTTCCATAAGGTTTGCATTGAGGAATTTAGAGTAAAATTGTAATGTGTACTTTTACTTCCAAAGCACATCATGCATTGAGATATCAACTTTTTTGTCTTGAATAGCTGAGTGATATAACAACTGCCAAACATCTCAGGATCATGTGGAGAGTTATATTAAGATGACTCCATAAGGTTTGCAGTCAGTACCTTTGAGTAAAATTGAAATGTATGCTTCATTCAATGCCAAAGCACAGTATGCACTGAGAAATCAACTTTTTTATCTTGAATACCTGAATGATATAACCGGTGTCAAACATCTCAGGATACTGTGGGGAGTTATATTTAGATGTTTCCATAGGGTTTGCATTGAGGAATTTAGAGTAAAATTGAAATATATACTTAAAGTTCCAAAGCACTTCATGCGTTGAGAAATCAACTTTTTTGTCTTGAATACCTGAGGGATATAACAACTATTAATCATCTCAGGATCATGTGGAGAGTTATATTCAGATGACTCCATAAGGTTTGCAGTCAGTACCTTTGAGTAAAATTGAAATGTATGCTTCATTCAATGCCAAAGCACAGTATGCACTGAGAAATCATCTTTTTTATCTTGAATACCTGAGAGTTGTAACAGGTGTCAAACAGTTCAGGAACATTTGGGGAGTGATGTTAACATGTTTCCAAAAGGTTTGCATTCAGTACTTCATAGTAAAATTGAAATATATTCTTTTAGTGCCAAAGCATTGCATGCTGAGAGAAATCAACTTTTTTGTCTCGAATACCTGAGTGATATAACAAATGTCAAACATCTCAGGATCATGTGGGGAGTTATGTTTAGATATTTCCATAAGGTTTGCATTGAGGAATTTAGAGTAAAATTGTAATGTATACTTTTAGTTCCAAAACACATCATGCATTGAGATATCAACTTTTTTGTCTTGAATAGCTGAGTTATATAACAACTGCCAAACATCTCAGGATCATGTGGAGAGTTATATTAAGATGACTCCATAAGGTTTGCAGTCAGTACCTTTGAGTAAAATTGAAATGTATGCTTCATTCAATGCCAAAGCACAGTATGCACTGAGAAATCAACTTTTTTATCTTGAATACCTGAATGATATAACCGGTGTCAAACATCTCAGGATCATGTGGGGAGTTGTGTTTAGATGTTTCCATAAGGTTTGCATTGAGGAATTTAGAGTAAAATTGAAATATATACTTTAAGTTCCAAAGCACTTCATGTGTTGAGAAATCAACTTTTTTGTCTTGAATATCTGAGTGATATAACAACTGTCAAACATCTCAGGATCATGTGGAGAGTTATATTAAGATGACTCCATAAGGTTTGCAGTCAGTACCTTTGAGTAAAATTGAAATGTATGCTTCATTCAATGCCAAAGCACAGTATCCACTGAGAAATCAACTTTTTTATCTTGAATAGCTGAGTGATATAACCGGTGTCAAACATCTCAGGATCACGTGGGGAGTTATGTTTAGATGTTTCCATAATGTTTGCCTTCAGGAATTTAGAGTAAAATTGTAATGTATACTTTTAGTTCCAAACCACTTCATGCATTGAGATATCAACTTTTTTGTCTTGAATAGCAGAGTGATATAACAACTGCCAAACATCTCAGGATCATGTGGAGAGTTATATTAAGAGCCTCCATAAGGTTTGCAGTCAGTACCTTTGAGTAAAATTGTAGTGTATACTTCTTTCAATTCCAAAGCGCAGTATGCACTGAGAAATCACTTTTTTTATTTTGAATACCTGAGTGATATAACCGGTGTCAAACATCTCAG